>NW_009614720.1:0-2760 GCF_000690535.1 Cariama cristata | reverse complement strand
TTAATAACTGAAGTAAAATAAAATATAATGCTAATAATAATACTAATAAAATATAATAATTATAACTGTAATGAAATGGAATATAACAACAACAGAAAAAACCTAACCAAAGAAAGCAATAGAAGGCAAGTGATGCACAATGCAATTGCTCACGACCAGCTGACCGATACCTGTGCAGCGATCTTTTCCTCCCAGCCTACTCCCCCTCTGACCTTTAATATACTGACTGTGACATTTTATGGTATGGAATATCCCTTTGGCTAGTTCGGGTTAGCTGTCCTGGTTTTGATCCCTCACAGCTTCTTGTGCACCTGCCTGCTGGTAGAGCATGGGAAACTGGAAAAACCTTAACTTAAACGTCAGTGTGTTGTCAACATTATTCTCACACTGAATATGAAACACACTGTTCCAACAGCTAAGCAGAAAATTAACTCTATCCCAGCCAAAACCAGGACAGTCATGAATGATGTTCGATGCCAGTTGGAATAACATCCTGTCATGGGCTAAACACCTCTTCACACTTACTGGATCCCCTCAAAAATAAGACTATCTAATATGGGAAAACCTTGTAGTTCTCATTTCATTGCTGTTAAGAGTACCTGGCTAGATCTTTCTCAGTCATAGAATGGGAAAGAATAACATGAATGGGGTAACTAGTGGTATTTACTGCCAGGTAGGAAGGAAGAAGACAGGTAGAAGGAGGAGTATGTTTATATAGATATACCTATCGATGCGTATAGAAGGAGGAACACAAGAATACAGTAGAAGGAGGAATACAGATAGCAAAATGTTACTTTCATTAATCACTGAAATTGAGACTCTTCTGACAGTTTAACACAGCAATCTAGAAAGAGGGAAGGATACTAGTCTGTAACCACTACTTCTCTTTCAGTTGTTGAAAAAGCAAGCCAGCTCTTTTATCCATTTGGAAAGAAGTTAGGCTATAGCCTAATGTCTTTCTTTTAATAGTGCTTCTATTCTCTAGAGAATTTCAGCAGTATTAGGATGAGAACAGAACAAAACTAACCTCTGCAGTTGCAGAACAGCTTACCCTAGCATCTCATAAAGAAACAAGGAAGAGGGATGCAATTTTGCAATACGCACTTATAATGCCATTTCTGGGTTGAATTTGGAAGGAAGCCCATCTGCCCACATCAAAAATTTTGACAGCATCATTTGGTAAATGGTTCTCCAACTCGCAAAGACGTGGTACAGTCCCATATGGGTGGGACCTGGCACATCCAATGTCACTCAAGAATGCCTGACCTTTAGTTTCAATTGCAGATGCCCACCTGTCCCAATAGATCCCTTCAACTCCAGCAGCCAGATGTTAAGGTACAGATAGAGATGTAACAGATCTGGAACACATGAGCCAACTCAAGCATCTGCATGAAGCATGTCATTCTGGTTTAGTGGGAGGCTAAAGGTTTCTTCAATGTGCACTAAAGCAGAGAAATATCAGTGTTATTTCAGAACAAAAACAGATCAGGATACTGGCTATCCTACATAAGATTTTTCCTAGGCAACCTCAAAGGGTCACCTAGGACCCATGGGGCAGCAGCTAACACAGCAGAGAACAAGGCCCAGGGGGACGATGGGACAGGTCTCCCATAACCCTTGCCTGGGCATGCCAACCATATGGTCCCAATGAATCCATCCCAGACCACTTGACGTGGCAAGTACACTGACATTGCACACAGTAAGGCCTGGGAGCACTGGTTCTCCCTGACAGATGTCACCACATTGCCAGTGACAGTCAACTGGATATAAGACAAGACCTAGTGTCCTGTTTTATGCTGCTGGACCAGTTGCAACTATAAGGACCAGTAGTGGTTTTGTACACCTAGAGCACAACCCTCCTTTACTGCTAAGATACTGTCCGAACTACACTCCACTTCATTGGCGTGGCATTGGCAACTATAAGTCACCATAATCACTGCTAAGACAGCTGTGCACTTGGTTCCCTTGGCTGGAACATCCAGCAGGCCAATAAAGTGTGCCTCAGTTTTATTAAGCAGTGCATCTGGGACCAATCTAGTTATTTTATCAAAGAGGGCAATTTCTCTTCTTGAAATCCATCTTCTCTGATGCAAGATAGCCATTAGCTCCCACTTGTGGTCCCAGCATGCTGTCCTGGTTTGGCTAACCCAGGACTATTTCTGCTTTCAGTAGATTTTTTTTTCCTTCCATTAATTTTTTTGGTAACTACACTTTCTGAAAGCTGACTACAGGTTCAAGGCAGTGTCTGCTTTTAGAGTTGATGGCGCTTAATGTCTGTAGTGGCTGCTGGGGCAGAAGCAGGATTGTTATGCAGAAAGGCCCATGTGTGTGTGCTTGTTCCGTGGGGGCTCTCTTGGGCTCCGCTGGACTTCTCGTGGGGGGAAGGCAGAAAAGGGTCGCACTCCCAGGAAACTGCAGGTGGGACAGGTGACCCAGGCCTGACCAACACAGTATTCCATCCCACTCACGGGAATACTCGGTATAAAACTTAGGGATCACGGAGCTCTTTCCTGCATGGCCAACATCCTGGTGGGACTCTGCTCTCTCTCCTATCTCCGACTCCGATCTGTGCATCCCTGAATCCGGTTCCTGTCTCCAGCAGAGTCCAGTCTGGGATGTCTGGGTGCCTGCCCTGCTGCATGAGCATTGCAAGCCGCCACGGCGCAGAACGGGTTCCACAGTCATCAACAGGAAGATCAATATCAATTTCATATATTTCTATTTCTATTAGTAATAGTATTAGTTTTAATATTATTTATA
>NW_009614719.1:79472-99717 GCF_000690535.1 Cariama cristata | reverse complement strand
CTTCGGTGGCATCACGGGGGGAGCGGAGGCCTCCAAGACCCCGGCACTTGTGCCAAACCCTGCAGCCGCACGGCTCGAGTGCCAACAGCCCCGCAGCGATGCGAGGGATGAGGGCTGCTGAGAGCCCCGAGAAGATAGCGTCATCCCTGTTAACGTGCGAGGTGAGAAAGCTTTCAGGACTTGAACTGTTTACATTTGACCCAAATATCGCACTTTATGTTGGAGCATGGAGGCTTTAATGCTCCTGTGTGAAAGTTCAGCAGAGAACAGAAGGACTCGGTGCTCGCCTCCCCCAGTGCAATCGGCTTCCACGCAGCTCAAGCACTTGACCTAAAAGTGTGATTGACTGCACAGCCGAACCCTGGTGCCGTGACAGCAGGTACAGCAGGCTCGTTTGTGAAGGCACTGCCTTCTCCCTAACCCCCAGCTACTGGGCCGTTAAAGGTGGAGAAATTATCATTTGGCAAGATGATTTGGAAAGAATAGCTTTGCTGCATTTTAAATATGAAGCATTTCTTTTGTTGGAAGATGACTTTGGGATGCCAGGCCGGGCCTTAAAAATATGTAAAGGCCCCAGCAGAGAAACTACAGAAGAAAAAGAAATAAACCTGGTAGCTGTTGGATGCAATGCAAGACCAGCAGGTCATGCCCTAGCAGAATGGGGGGAGAGGGGGCTGTCGGTGTCGGTGGGAAGGGAGGGAAACATTTTAGCATGTGGCAGACTTGGATGGGCTCCTGCAGATCCATCAGGGCAATGCAGAGCCTCACTGCACACCCGAAACACCCAAGGACAGCGAGGAGCCGTGGTGGGGATCACACATCACAGCAATGACACGCCGAGTTGGCAGCACAATCACCCGCTCCCGTGAGTTCGGGGCCACCCAAGCACGGTGCTGTGCCGGCAGCTCCAGTGCCCGGGCATCACCAGGAGGAGCCCGCGCTGGCACAGGCACCTTTCGTGCTGTGAATTGGTGCAGACAACATTTAGCACAGAGGGCTGGTGAAACAAGGAGATGAAACACGTGTTTGGTAAGAACAACAAGCCAAGAAGGGAGCTGGGAAAGCTGAGTGACCTGGGAAGTGGGAGACAGCTTGGATGTACTCACACAGCCTGAGATCCGCAGGGCAAGTCTCTAAGATGCTTGCCTGAGCAGCCAGACAGAGCCAGCCATTACCAAGTGCAATTAACAGCTTCATTACCATCTAAGCAAAGCAAACCAAACAATCTGCGCTGCATTTTCCCAGAGAAGAGACTGACGTTGAGACACAAACATCATCCCCCAGGCTGCAGCCATGTCCCACACCCTCCAGCCTGGCACAGCGGCCCTGCTCCCCAGCCAGTCCCTGGGAGCAGGTTTTAGATGTCCTCCCCTGTTTCAGACGTGCTGACACCACACCAGCGAGCCAGCGCTCAGCACCCTCATGAGCTGAGCTGCCCCACGATGTTGGTAAATACCTGCTGAGACAGAGTTATAGACCCAGACGGGAGTGATGGAGATGACAGCAGAATTCAACCTTCAGAGATCCGCCCTGACCATCGGCACCTGTGCTTGACATGTCCAGCAGGTCTGGCAAGTTTTAACGAGCCAAACGAAGGCCAGAGACTGCTTTTAGGATGAGAGCAGCCTGCCAAAGAGAAAGAGAACCTATAGCACATCGATCACTTTCGGAGGACCTGGAGAAGCTGTGATTTTCGAGGTGGAGCCCAGAGCAACCACAGGCCTCAGTTTACATGGCACAACACCCTTCTTTTACAGCAGAATAGACATTTCCCACAAGCTCTCTTCTTCCCACCAGACACATCTCTAGATAAGGGTCCAGGTGACAGGCAGAGAGCAAAAGATCCTCTGGCATGCAAGAGGAACAGGGAGGACTGACTCTGAGATCCAAGGTTAAGCTTCAAAGGACCACTAAAACATCAGAGTCTGGAAACTTCAGCATCTCTAAGACCTTCAGTTTACTGAGAAGATTAAGGTCTGAGTACAGTAAAGAAAACTGCACTTACCTCTGTGATGAGGTACAAGTTATTTATGAAAGGGATTATTCATGGTTGTTTGAGATAGCAGGACAAGACGATCCAATCTTGTGTTCCCAAGTCTTTTAATAAACTCTTCTGTAGGATGGAGATAACATACCTACAGTGGTGACATAAGCAGGACCTGCGCGATGGCATGTTAGCATGCTGGTACTATGGTTAGCAGGGGAAGATAAGGGGCATTGCGCATTGTGCAGAGTTGAGGAAGGAATTACTATACAACATCCTATAGACTCCACTACAGCACAATATTGCAACTCCCCTGCTGTGGGGATGCCTAAACAAACGCTCACAACAGTCCCTTTGGCCTGAACATCTCCAAAGGGAAGAGGAGTGTCCGTGGGCTGGGACGGGGGCTTGGCAGAGGCAGCGGGGGGCCACCAGCCCATGCTCAGGCAGGGGAAAGGCACGGCTCCCCCCTCCCATCCTTCAGGGCTGATGTGCTTTGCTGGGCGAGAATATGAATAAATCCCTTTGGTACAGGATGTTAACTTACGTCTTCTGTTGTACCTTGCTGTAACATCCATGCTTGGTTCCTCAGGCAAACAAGCTCCCTGCTCGGTGGCACAGAAAGGATTTGGGAGTCTGATGCAGTGCCCTTGGAAGTGGCTGCAAAGGCTCTGTCTAAGTCCCAAAGCAACTGACCTGAAGCTCACATGAGGAGTAGGGACATGGCTCCCAACTTACTGCCTCCATCGCCCAGGGCCCAGCTACAAGGGCTGGCTCAGGTAAGCAGCGGAGTCACGTCCAGCAGTTGCAAAGGAAAACAATGCAGAATGATCTTTTCTTCTTTAGCTGCAGGCTGGGTTTGGGAAAGCAGAGATTTTACGCACCCAGCCCTGCCCAGTTCCCATGTGTGGCATGCTGATGGTACCCACAGCCCAGCTTGGTCATTTGCAGGAGTGATGCTTTCAGCATGACTGCAGCATGGATGAGCGCTGCAGGAAATCACAGCCAGCTCACAAGGACAGGAAAACTGCTGTTAGCAAACTGGGAAGTGGTTCCTTTAGCTGATTATGAATTGCACATAGGGAGATTTTTGTGGTCAGGGATTTTCCTTCCCCACTGGGCTCCCAAATGGCAGCGTATTTCCCCTTGCCTCCTTCTTCCTTGTGTTTGATCCATTACCTTTCTTTCCCTGCCACTTATAATGGTCCAATGCTGGTGTGACTCCAGCCCCAGCACAGGATTAACTCTGGGGTGAAACGGGGAGATTGTGCCTGTGCCACTGCATCCCTCCTGCACGTCAGCCCACAGAGAAATCCCTCTTCTTAGTAATTCCTGAATCAATTTATAAACTTGAGACCACCACGACCAGCACATCCCCTGACCTCTGCCGCGGGGCCGCCCCACTGAGTGTTCATTTCTGCCTTGGTCCCAATACAGGTGGCCGCACTGCCGCGCCTGTAGGAAGCCCCTGATGTCCTGTTAAAAATTCTAGTGATCTCAAGTAGAGAGTTCACCACAACGATTAGTTCACTCCTTCAACAGTTGATTATCCACACGAGAATTAGCCTCTTCTTTCTCATGTGGATTTGTTGAAGTTGGCTCAACTTTGGGCCGCTGGTTCCCATTAGACCCCTGCCAGCTAGGCGGAGGAGCCCTGCTTATCAGATTTGTGCACCCAGCGTAGGCATTTACAGGGTAGTTGATTGTGTGTGCAATTAGTCTTCTCTTTGATACATTCAATAGATTGCAACCCCGAAGATTTCCAGTCCCTTAGTCATTCCCATGGCTTTTCCCTCACAGCAGAACACACCAGAAATGTTGTTTTTAGCAGTACGCTACCTCAACACCTTCCTCCGTTCAGCTACATCTTCCTCTTTGCCAGGTGCTTAAGCCGTTTCATAAATATCACAAATAAAAGCAACCCTGCAGAGGCTCACAGAGCCATCGGCGCTGAACCCCAGCAGCACACAGAGCAGCAATGAAGATACGATTTGGCAAGAACCAATTCCCTCTGGCAGCTAATGCCACGGCAACATCTGAACCTTGGGAGGGCACTGGAAAGCCTCCAGGAGCGGCACACCGGGCAGAGAGGGATTTATCACACCGTGCTGGTATTCTCCATGGCTTCCGAGCCGTTTGGACTCAGAGGAAGTGCTTTTGTAATTGCTTGATTTGAGGTTGATTTTTCTGTTTAAAACCAAACTAGTATTATTTAATGATTGCCATTTATTTGCACTATGCAATTAGATCACGTTATGAGAATTATTTGTTGCATGAATGGGAATTCAAGATTTTAAAAAAGTGAACACTTTTTTCATTTCTTATTACAGCAAACAAGCAGAAAAAAACATGAAAAACATAATCAACAAGCAAAAAGACAACAGCCTCTGTCCCTCTCCACCTGCCAAGGACTGGTATTCCTTTTAACACTGGGTAGGAATACAGAAGTAGCACACCCAATGCGCTTGAGTGGATTTTTCTCCAAGCTGCTTGAAAATACCTTCAATGCAGTAGGTAAGGTAACACCTCGAATTCCTCCTGGGATTTGACTTTAGCAAAACAATGGGAAAAAAATCCCCTTGGGCTGGCTGCTCCGCAGCTTCTCCCTTCAGCCTGGCCAGGTCCCAGGTCCTCAACTCAGGGCTGTGTCACCTGCAGGCTCGTACCTTTGGGTGACTGAGGCTGGCTCTCTACTTCGGTATTTTTACTAAGCACCATCAAGAGTCTCTTCCTAAAAAGCCCTTAAGCCTTCACACTTTACACCAGCCTGACCTTTGGTTTCTTTACTGCAGCTACTACTTTGCTTTCGTTCCAGTGTAAGACAAAAGTTGCACGGAGCCAGCATCTGGATGCAAGTTTGCCTGCAAAACCTCGGCTTTTCACAACGTAAGATTTTGAGACGGACACTAGTCACAGAAACCCAGCCACGTTTCAAATGCTGCCTATGGTAAAGAAATATGGAAGTATTTTCCCCGAGACTCAGTTTAGAGTCTAACTCCAGTATTATTCCCTTAAAGAGAAAAAAGTAAGAGAAAAGGTAGAAAACAGAATGTGAGGAGCAAACGTGATGAAGAAAACCTCCTTTCAGGAGTACAGCTGGGCAAGGTTTTCCCGCTTTGTTCTCCAAGCAAGGCTGATTCCCTGTCCTGAAACAAACTCTCAAAAATGTGGCAATTAGAGGCTATAAAATTGGTCACTGAATGAACTTGTGGCAGCTTTATATTCTGTTCCAACTCTTGGACCAAATTAGTTGAATTTTCTTATTTGAACGGAGCTTCATTACGTGGGGAGTATAGCAATTTCCTTCATTATTTTTTAAAATTAAGGAGGAGTTATTTCTAGACTAAGTTACAATCACTGGCTCAAACCTTTCATTTTTGTTACCTACTAGAGAGACCATTTCCCCCAGCGATCATCCATCCACATTACCCTTTCCGCTAGCTACAAGAAGTCCTCCTAGACAAAAGCAGACGGTTTAGCAATTGACATCCAGGACTTTTGAACTACTTGGGGTTCACTTTTTTCTGTACCATTTCCCAGTGTTTGAGAGTCAAGGGATCACAGGGTAGTTCCCTTTTAAATACATTTACGAAGTGATTATTTTTCTGTTTATATCTTCAATTATTCACTTCCAGATTTCTGCAGATAAGCCAAAGAAAGTGAAATTAATTTAAACGAAACAAAAAAACCCCAAAGCAGTAGGCTTTCCTGCTGCATAATAAACAGAAAAGCTGCTAATGAAGCAACAATCACAAATGGTCTTGGCCAGAAAAAAATAATGATCAAGTGCCTCAGATTTGATCTCGGAGGCTCCCCAAACGCCAAGGGAGATGGCATGGTACAAGTCTTTTGCTAATAAAGCCAGGACAGCCTCACTGCTCTTAATGTTTCTGACAGGCGATTTCTCACAACTGAAGATCTCTGTCTGCGACAGCCCAAGGGGGAGCCACCATCCCAGCCTCTGAAGGATGAGGGACGACTTTCTCCAAACTGTCCAAAAAGGCTGAGGCACTTCAGCATCCTTTTTCAGACACATCTTTTAAGACAGACAGATATTTTCAGTGTGTTTTACAGGACATCATCAGAGAGAAGTTACCAGCACAAATGCTATTCAGGACTATTTCTTCTCAGCATCTTCCCCTGTACTGACAAGCCCATCAGTACCGCAGCCTAATTCCAGCTGAAGAACTGAAAGCTGGTCACTGCTGAAATATTACCTCGAAAGCAGTCACCTCAAACACCCTCCCTGCTGCTTTTTTCTTTCTTTTTGTATTATTAACTCAGCAAATAAAAAAGTCATGGTGGTACCAACAATGTTTTATTGCCCTGTGAAGAACTATGTAAAACTTCAAAAATATGTAAATAAGACTTTCTAGAGTAAGACAGCAGTTTAGTGCTTGCTTAAGTGGCATGAGTGCCTGGCCTGGGGTTATTATCAGAAAATAAAATCGCTGTTATATCTGAGGTAGTTACAGCTAAATACCGGCTGGCTCTGCTGTTTCCAGGCATACTGGTCCCTTGCATCCCAGGCTGTGTCAGACATCTCATGCTCATGCAAAAGAGCAGATGGCAGCATCGCTCAGCAACTGGACATGAGCAACAACCCCCTTTACATTTGCCTTTTGCCCACAGGCGTCCACAGCCACCCCTCGCTGCTGCTCAGGAGGGTCCGAAGCAGGAGGCCTGGAGGCCCCGCAGTTGGCTGCATCGCTTTGGCTGCAGAAGAAGTTTCTCTTTTGCAGACAAGCTCAGTCAGAGCCCTAAAAGGCTGGTGGTTGTTTGCAGAGAAAAACCGAGAAGGCAAATCAACCTCATACCTCTGAGTGAATCATGAAGGGGGAAAAAAAATAAAATAATAAAAAAAAAAATCATGCTTTGCACTTCAAAGCCTTCATGTTTAGCAAAAGCAAGAAATGAGTTCATGAAAGACTAATTGCCCAGTTTGTTTTATGCATGAGCCCCAGCATTCCTAGCACATGCAGTTACAGCTTATTTTCAAAGAGACCAATTACTTCATTAAAACATCATCTTCACACTTCCAGATTTGCTATAACAAGTCTTCTCCTCTTCATCCTTCTCGCCTAATATTTTGCCTAATATTTTGGTTTAAGCACAAAGAAAAGAGAGCCAAATGAAAAAAATCAGAATCTGTGCATCACCTACAATTTACTAGCAGCTAGTAAAACCTGGGATTTAGGATCCATCCTTTCTCCTCCACAAAGTAAAGGAATACTGCAGGACTTTTAAACATCTTGGTGCAAGACCCATGGCAGCTCAGGCAGCCAGAAGGACCTGTGTGGCAGGGTGCTCTTGCAGGTACAAGGACACCAAACGAAGGTTTGAAACGAGCCTGTGCCCAGGAACTTGAAGGGCAAGATTGGGAAGCAATAAGGATTAAAGCTCTTTGATTTGTCTAATATTGCCTCTAATATTTCACTCTCTGTAAGATACCCAAGGAGGCTACATAAGACATCTAGTTTATACACAGCAGAAACTGAAAGCTGGGTGATGGGTGGGGTAAAGGGTAATAGAGGGGAAGGTAAAATAGCTAAAAACCCTCAAAAAGTAGTCAAAAGGATGCCCACAGAGAAGATTTCTTCCAGACAAGCAACATAAATAAAGCATAATTCCGTAAAATGTTATCATCAGAAAATAGAGTTCACAGTAAGCATCTGACTGCAGCATAAATCTTCGTTACAAATAAAGATGTTTGAGCAATCGCAATCCCTCTGACGAAGCAGAAAGCAGAAGCCTCTGTGCCTGCCTGTGCAGAAGGGAGTGCTGCAGTCCTGGCAGAGAGATGCTATCAGGGGTTGCCATGGAAACCGGAGGATGCAGCCCCAGCAGCTTTGACTTTGCATAAACTGACAGTGAGTTCAGCTGGGGACGAGACACTGAGAACGCTGGTGGTTTCCTCCAGCTCCCAGGCAGGATTGTGACGGGGCTGCATTTGAAGCTTTCCTACAGTCAAGTCTCCCGCTTCCCCAGCCCACCTTTTCTGTTCCCCCACCCGTGTACAGCCAAAACCACAACACATGCGTGCACCCCATTTTTCTCCTCCTTCCTCCCACACAGGTTCCTCCTCATTGAGCAGCTGTGTGACAGGTTTTAAGTACTTTAAAAGAGACTTTTCTGGACAGGGGTATTCTCTGGAAGCCGAGGTATTTTTTTATTCAAGTTCCTTTCATTGCAGAGGGAGCCCTGATATCCCACCTCCCTTTACAAACCTGGAGAGAGCAGGAAAGGCTGTATGATTTGTACAGATCTAGAAAGGATTACTTCACAGTTTACTGTAATATTTTTTGCTTTTCCTGAAAACAGCATTGATTCAGGGGGACCCTGTCATACAGGAGGGTCCAACACCAGGTGAATAATTACTGCCACCTTTGGCAATGTCGCTTTTACCTTATTATCCCGTATCGCTGGTATCCTCAACAGGAAAACCGCTGTGGAACACATTGTTGTGGTTTGGAGAAAAGAGATCCCCTTTTTCCCCTCAAAACCCTGAAGCAATGTAAATTTCATTAAAAAAAAAGTCCCTTTAGGATAAATTTCTACTGTTCGTTTATTTATACACACCTTGAGGCAGCATTATTTGCCCATAAATATTATGTATGTTAATTCAAATGCAATCTCAAACTTGTGTGCAGGCTTCCCATAAAATTTTCCTATTATTGCACCACTGAAGCTGAGATCCTAACGTCACAGAGCTGTAACATGGTTTTTCTTCAGTGAAACTGTATCCCAAAGCCATGCATTAAGCCCTCTGGAAAATAAAATTAATTGTCATAAACCCTACAACAATTATACAAGGAGCAGAACAAATCAGCACTGGCCATTTACACTTCATAACTGTGCAGGTAGATCCAAGGAATGCTATTTTCATTGCAGATTTGTATCCCCCCCAGAAAAGATTATTCGGATGTGACATACGCAGATCAAACATGCCTAATGTGTGAAGTGGCCACTGACACAAGAGATTTTGGCAAGGGAATTTTCAGCCGGTGGCAAGAGATAGCACAAGGCAATGTTAAGTGACAGGCTAGTACTCCAGCTCTGATTTAACAGCCCTTCTCTGTACAGGCGACTTCCATTTTCAAATTTAAATTCATTTCTTTCATGTTATTTGCAAAGTGAGAAGGACTTAAGGCCAGTTTGTTTGACAAGATGGCAGCTGTCACTCCATGTAAACAGACCCCGAAATGAAAGAGCAATCCAGCACATGGAAGTAGAAAGTCCTGACACTTTAATTATCTGAAGAGATTACAAGATGAAAGTCTTCCTTGAGGCAAATGTATATTAGTATTGATATAGTCATTGTGCTTTTCAGTAAGAGAAATAGGAGTTTGTATTTACATAAGAAACTATAGTGTCTGAGATTTTTAAATATCATATTTATGGAAATGATTCTGAATTACAGCATTTACAAAATAAAAACAAGCTTGAATAAATATTCAGTCCATTAAATAAGATTTTTTTTCTCCACAGAAGCAACTTTTTGTGCATATTTATTTCACAATTGAAGTTTGTTGTATTTTTTATCCTATAAAAGAAGCATTAAATTTGTTGGTTTTTTTTTTCTAAAAATAAAACTGCAATAATCATTGCAATGTGAAGCCTGAGATTTAAGCCTGAATAAGTATCATTGCTTGCACCACATTACCCACCTCCCACCAATCACCCAACCACAGGCCTTTCCAAACTCTGGTGAATGCCAACACTCCAACTCAAGGATTCCATGGGAAGGATTTCAGGGACATAATAATAACTAAAAAAATATAAATAAGGTGAGGATAACACATCATAGCTGACATTGTCTACAAACCGCATCATAAGGCTTGTGCATTACACATAAACTAAGTGAAGCTGTTTCATCTGAATCAAAACGACAGTAGTGCCAAACCGTTGTACCCTTATATGGCTCATTAACACTGAATATTAAACCACTTAACAAAGGGAACATCTCCCCAAAGATTTTAAAAAAAAAAAAAAAAAAATGAAGACTGGCCAGTTTTGCTTTATCATTTCGAATGACGACCCTTCTTGAGCATGATACCGCAAACAACTTCCTCATCCTTTTTTGTATTTATCACTTTGAAACACAGTGTGTAACACTGCGAGTCAGGAAAGGGGATACAGCAAAGAGCTCTTGATCTCGTTTCCTCTGTAACCACACCACACACTGTCTTGCTTTTCATGTGGCTAACTCAAAGCACGTCCAAATACCTTTGAAACCTCAGTGCTCAGGGAGCTCTTACTCAAATAGTTTGTGCAAGATCATAGCATGAATCCATGCGAATCTTATTTCTTTCCTCTCCACGTGGAGATAAAAATTAATCCCTGGTGTTTCAAATAAATACAAACGTCTTCTGAGTTGTTAGCATGAGTGAAGTAACAGTATGCAATATTTTACACAGTTACTTTGCCAGATGTGGACAAGTACCCTCCTCTGGTTGACCATTCTGCAGGACCTTTTGAATATATCATTACATATCTGCCTTTTAAAAACCATTAAAAAAATCAGTATGGGAGAAATAATTTGTCACATCTACTGAATTTTGCTGCTAAATTCTTTCAAAAATATGTACTTTAATACTAGTTCATTCACTTGGTAACCATTTCCTCTGCAGTTTGTTAAGTTTTAAATGCTGATATAGAAACCAAAGCTGTGTGTCAGACTTCTATTAACAGGATTTAGCATAAATGATGCAGATTATAAATACTTCCAAAACTCCAAAATATGGACCTGGAAGTTGTAAAAGTTTGTTTTTAGAAGAAAACTTGGAGTTATTGCTCTGCTCAGTAAATGAAAGGCAACAGAAATATACTGCTTCAGGACAGGACCTTCAGTGCTTCCTACGTGATTCACAGAAAATTTTGCCTTTGTAAATATCAAATACGGATCGGAAATAGTTTTCCTTTAATTAAACCTAGCATAGGTAGCAAAAATCTAGTAATGGGAAAGTTAAATCACAGCAGGAGGGAGAGCGCTGACATTCACAGCCATGCTGGTATTCTAGTGAGCACAGAAGTGTCCGAGCTTTGGGACTGATTTGCTGGGATGGACTGGTTAACCGGCTACTCTGTTCCTAGCATGTAAGATAAGCAGCAATGCTTGTTCAATTCTCTGAGCCCTATGTCCTTCCACACAGTGCATTTGTTCTGCATATGGCATCGTAACATTAATGTTATAAATTTATGGAAGACTGTACTGTAGCCTTAGAGCTACAGACGCTTCATACTTCCCTTTAGCAGCTTAGTAAAATGCAATAAAAACTGTCTGTACAAAATTTATAATAATGGATGTCAAAGCCTACATGCCCTCACGGGGTCCCTCTTTCAAGTTAATTCTTGGCTTAGGTCAAATATATCTGTCCATGTAAGACTCCGTAAGACTCCCCAGTAGTTTAATATGTCAGATACCAGCTTTGTCACTATAGAAAGGAGTGACATGGAACATATAACAGTGAGTGCAAACACGGACAGGCTTCATCTGACCATAACGAGGTAATGGAGCAGAGTGGGAGGAACAGCGGGAACAGAAGATCTGAAAAACAAGAGGGAGATTTCTCTTTAGTTCCTTTGAAGAACTGGACGGGACAAAATTGATTTCAGGAGAGAGAAGATTGTACGTGCTGGGGCTTTGTGTATTGGCAATACCACCCTCCTCAGCATAGCAAGTGAAAGTCCTCCGCAGGCAATTCATAGCCCGATGACCGATTAATCTGACTGTGCTTAGCCTCTCTGACGCAGGTGCCCAAGCACTGACATTAGCCAAGGCAGGCCTGCCTAGCTCTGCAGGTCACAGGGGAAGGCAAAGGCTCCACCAGAGATGAAAAGCAGCATCTCTCTGCACTGGTTTTAAAGCCTAGGGGAATATTTTTGAGTATCTCCAAAGTTCCTACTCCTGCAAGTCTGCTACAAGGTTAACAAAACCAGCTTCCCTACCATCTTCCTTTTTTAACTTGTACACCAGCAAGCAAGCAGAATGGGTTTGCAGATTTCTGGCTTTCTGAGGCACATGACTGCTTTTTTTCTCCCTCGTTCCCTCTTCCTCCCCCACAAGCTTGCAAAGCAGCAGCCCTACACACCGCAGTCCTCCTGCAAAGGTTTAGAAAGAAAGCAAAGGGACATACTGTCCCTGCAGGTGAGCTGTGCATCACCCCTCACAGTGCAGGCTGCTGCAGCTCATGAAAGCTTACAGCAGTAGTCCAGAATGACTCTGGATTCGGGGTGTTTGTTCCAGAACCTCAACAGGGAGTTCTGCTTTTTAGCAGACAAATGCTTATTGCTGTACAGAAGTCAACCCCACCCCCCTCCCATTTTCTAAATGTAAGCATGAGCAGTTGACGGCCAAGACATACAAAAACGCTTGTGACTTGAAAACCCTGGCCAAGCACACACATTTTGCTGTGCAGCTGAGTTTGTGGTACACGTGAATGTGCTGTTCTCTTTGGCAGATAGTTTCTCACATGTTTGACTGAGTCATTACCTTGCCACAGCTCCGACAGTGGTGTTTCCTGCGAATGACTGTGAAAGGAGCCTTGCACGCAGTGCAGTAGCTGCAGACTTCATCTGGAACCCAGTCAGGAGGATCTGTCAGAAACACAGCAACAAAAGAGAACATAAATCAAATGGGAACAAAAACAAACATGTGATTACCAGATCCTCAGGGGAGTAGGGAGAATAAAATACAACAGCAGCTGCTTTCATTTGAGTTTCTTAAGGTGCTTTGCAAACAGGCAGCTAGGAGAGTTCAAGATGCCCGGGAAGGCTCAACTCCCCCCTTCTCTGCCAGGCACCCACCTTTGGGCAGAGCACAGCACGCACGGAAACAGTGCACGGCAGCTTTGGACTCAAAATGAAATATATCCTATTCAAATGAAAGTGGCAGGGAAAAGGAGATAAGCAAAATAAAGTATGAAGACAAGAGACTATTAAAGCAGAGTTGGATCACAGGTGTTTTCTCAATGCAACCAGCCATCAAAACAAGCTTAGAGCCGAGATCATTCCCAGCCTTTTCAGCCCTCCCTACAGAAAGGCTGACTGCTTTTCTGCAGTTAGGCAAGCAACTCTACAGATAATAAACTCGAAGCCTCATTACTGTCTGCTAAACTATTAAGAACTCTTACTGGAAGTCACCAGTAACTACAGCAAAACCACAAAAATCAAGCGTGCAAGACTTAGCAGAGAAAGAATTGGACCGTTATCCCAAACAGCATGTTTCAGTTGTTTACTTCTCCTGTGAGCTCTCCAACCCCTCATTAAAGCCAAGCAGGGAAATGATTTGGTTTTGGCAAAGCAGAAGGTATTAGGCTCACTTCTGCTGAGCTGCTGCTGCTGCTAGCAACAGGTTGACATGACCTCAGAGAGTTTAAAATTACAAGTGTAGAAATGATGTAGCTGATTGCTTAATTAAGTTGTTAAAAATCTAATGAACGGCAAAGCAAATTCTATCCAGGAAGAATCCATGGACAACGAACATGAACTGCTGGATGTATTTACCCAAGTTCCCTGTACGCAGCTTTTCTCCGAGTATTATTTACAGTATGCAGCCCATGCAATTGCTGATTTATAAACCTGACAAGCAAGATCCCTGCCTCAAGGAGCATATTATCAAACAACAAAATATATGGTGCAGTTAATGCAGAGGTCAAGAGGGCTACAGCTACAGGCAGAAAGAAGATAATTAAATGAAAAGTCTATTGTATTGTTCAAACATGACCAGTTTTCACGTGTTTGTCACATTGCAACATTTGTCAAATTAAAAGTAAAAAGGATATAGCATTCAATGCAGAAAATGTTCAAAAAGTAGATTAATAAAAACAAAGAGAACTTTGAACCTTGACTTAGCTTTTATGGGCTCCTCTGAACTATTTTGAAAGTTAAACTAGTCTAAGGAAGCAATCTTTCACTTAATGAAAAAACTGGTCTGATAAAGGTCACACTATAGGGACAGCAACCAAAACCAAAGTCTATGTGCAGAGAAATGACCAATGTGGTGAAAAAAAGGGAGATCGCACATAGCAGCCTTCACCTCATCCCTGGAAACAGTGCACCAGAAAACATTCTGTGGGGACACAAGGCTACAAGTTCCTACTTCAAAGGCCGGCTTTCGTTCAGCAGCAGGGAGATACAGGACTGCCAGCTTAAAGTCGAAGCATTAATAGCAGTGAAATTGAGATTGTCCTTTCCAATTATTTTCCTCCTCTGCTACTACATGTAACTGGCCCAGTGAAACCTACTCCGAGTATCAGTTTATGATGCAGATTTTGAAAACTTATCACTTTCACAGGAGCTTCTCATCTGAAACCATGGCAAACCGGATGACCTTTGAGCATCTCTATGTTCTCCACCCAGGAGGTCCCTTGCGTTATCACATATATTCCAAACAAAATAACCAAGATTCTCGTTTAAAACTTGCCGTTAGACTACATAGCCTTGAAACCCCTGTTTTCAGGGATTTAACTATCCCATTGATTCTCACTAATTTTAAAGACAGCAAAATTTAGGAAGTTATTCAAGCTCTGTGCCACCAGGTCTCCCCACCAAATGAACACAGAGCTGGTACAAGCAGGTTTGGTAAGATGCCTACTTTGCTACCGATGCATTATGACGCCAGCTACCATGTTCAGCTAGTTACTAATTTTAACATTCACAGAAAAGCCACAAAACACATGCCTTTTTTGTACAAACTGCAGCATGCCAATATGAACTGCAACTTCCGCAGCAGCTAGTACATACTCACCCCTTCCCTTAGATCAGGAATAATCCAGACACATTATAAGCTAACATAACCCCACCACAAAGACTGCAGAGCTCATCAGCAGAAAGCAGCTTCCTTATCAGGTGTCTACCATTTGGATTTTTTTTTTTTTTTTTCTGTTGTGGTCCTTTAAGTGAAATGTTGAAAAAGTTATTAATTGACCTTGTATGGATTTGTCTCCAGTGCTAAATAAAAAGAAAAATTGCAACCCCCCCCAAGAGAAACAGTAAATTTATTTTGATAAATAATGACCTTCTAAACTCATAATAATCATATAAATCCATAGTTCATGGATAAAGAATTACTTGACTGTCAGATGAATTCCTTTGCAAACTTTGTTTTTATAATTGCATTAAAAAAAAAAAAAATCACAACCAAGTGGTACTCAATGTATAGAAACAGTATAACCCTCTCTACAGAATGTTCTCCCACATCAGAGGGGCTCTCTCTACCTCCATGTTGGTATCACGTCAGCTGATTGACTAAATTAACGCATCAGTAGAGTGAGGTAAAAGGCACATTTTCCCCCAGACCGTGACTCAACAACAGTAAGACCCTTTGACAGGTTTCTGTGGCCAGCCCTGTGCCTCATTGCTTCTGGGTTTTAGTGCCCTTCTAACATCCCAGTTGCTCACACCAAGATCTGCTGCACTGCAGCACACCCCCAAATAGTAACACTTCATTATGTAACGGCTTTTAACATTCAAAATGCTGTACGAACATTAATTGCTTTAATCCTCATCACCCAGCTACAGTCAGTAAATGTGTGGGGAGAAATCAGGAGAGAAACACCTTGGCCAAAATCATACAGTGGTGCAGCCTTGAAATAACATTCGAAATAAGAAATTTTGGGCCATTAGCCCTATGCCTTTGCTTCCAGTTGTGACTGAAAAAGTCCTTACACTGAATACAAACACAGAGGCTTCATTTTGAGAGTATGCACTTAGAAATTAAACACAATCCTGGATTGGAGCCATAGTGCTCACACTGGCAGGAAGGATGAAGCCCTGAATGACTCGGTCGGTCTGAGCCCATGCAAGCCCCAGCGGCAACGGGATCACACCCTTAGGTCCCCTTCACAAACTTCATCTTGCTCAACCTTGGGAGCAGCCTTTCTGACTTACTTACATTAACAATTGAGTCGTCAGGCTTTTCATAGAACAGGTTTTTGAAATATTCTCTGAAGAGCAGTCTCATGAGGGGATAAAGCTTCAATACAAAGAACAGAGTGAGTTATATAAATTAAACCCCTAGCATTAGCCTGAAGATGTGCTGGAAGCAGGGCGGCAGCACTGCAGCCGTATGCTTTTTATGTTATAGTCCTTCTCCGGGCTACACTGCTCCAGTAGCTCTGCACGCAGCAGCAAATGGAAACATCCAGTCTCTGCAGCACTATCCGCCTGTGCTTCGGGGATCTGTACAAGGAATGGAGGGAAAACCTTGTTTGTGGGCTAACTGGCCCACGCTTTATCATGCAATGAGAGTTAAGAGGAGTCTGTTGGGAAACGGATGAAGACCACAGCACAAACATCAAAGAGGAGGAGGAAAGGACGGAAGGGATTAATGAGACAGAAAGACTACAGAAATAAATTTTAGAAGAAAACAGTAAAAGCATGTACAGAAAAAAAAGGCAGTGAAAGATAAATAAGTATTTAAATAAGAAACGAATATAGAGAAAGGAAAAGGTACAAGATAAAATTAAATGTGTGAAGACTGAAAAAGACATTTAAAAAGGAGAAACCATATTCCCAACTCTTCAAATATTCAAAAATCGTGCATTACGATCTCTTATAAATCATGAAATTGAGTCTTTTTATTGATTTTATGCCATAGGTTTTAGAATTTACCTTTACATGTCTCTGCAACTTCATTAGCTAAAAAAGTTTTCTGCTCTTAAAAAAATTTAAGATCTCACATAAATCCAAGATACTGGAGCTTTAAGAAAACCATAATCATGATAAGAAATCATAGACACTATAAACTGTCCAAAAGCACATGTGAATGAATCTTGCTTAAATATGTGCAATAGATCTCCCATCTAATCAATCCCATTTAATCTTAGAAAATGAAGGACAACATCTCTGTGTCCCAGAACACCAGAGGAAGAGAGCCTGGACCCAGATCCATCAACAGTGCTGACTGAAACAACATTAGACCAGAAAGCTGAAGTTCATTCAGTGGTGCTGGGACACAAGAGACTGGGGCAGCAAGGGAAACAATCCTCAAAATTGCTGGAGCTTGCAGAAGGCCTAACCTAGCAAATCCATACTCTAGTAGAAAAGAAATCAGAAAACATGCACACCACGACTCCCTGTTGAAGAGCAGCTACTAAACCCTAAGCTTGTGGTGGCGTTTGCGTTATGGCCAGACAATTCAGAGAAAAGACCCTTTCTGCATCTTTTGTTTTTATCAAATATTCCTAATGCAGAACCCATACTGAAAGTTCCTCCTGCACTGATGTGTGTTAGATTTTAGAGCACGTCATGTGTAACCCTGATTATACTTTTACCAAACTAACCTTAAAAGGGCTGTTCCTACAGCAGCCTGTGGAACTTACACCACTGCTGCCGTCAAAGTGCATTACCCTCACAGCTGCGAAAAAGGTCAGATGGGCTTGCTGTAGCTCTTCTGATGAAGGCAGGAATTGTAAATTCTGAGTTTTAAGTATGGAAAGTAGAGAACTATGGTGACATGATTTTACCCCTCACTTCAACTGCCACAGTGAGATGACCCTTTTTGTCCCTGGTCACACAGTTTTCCACATGTCATTCTGGGCAATCTGACTTTTATGTAAGATTCGTAGGGGGCAATTGTACCAAAGTAATCTTTACCCTTGCTCAAATAGATTCAGCATTGATTACAGCTGGCTTGAATTTTTCAGTAAATTCTCCGCTTCAACAATATTATTTGGTGAAAATTTTGGGGGTGAGGGAGAAAACAGATGTGCAGACTTACTAGCTTAACGTACAGCTCTTGTCAAACACCTTTCTTGGGATGGAGTTTCTGTGCAGATCTAGAAAACTTTCACCAAAGCATGGAGCTTTGCAGACTTGGGCTCAAGCCTCTGCTCTGCCTCATTCAACATGACCTTCAAGGCCAGGCTGGATGAGGCTTTGAGCAACCTGGTCTAGTGCAAGATGTCCCTGCCCATGGCAGAGGGGTTGGAACTAGATGATCTTGAAGGACTCTTCCAACCAAACCATTCAGTGGTTCTATGAAGGGTGACATCCTGTGTCCATTCTGTACAGGTACATGATCAGCAACTCATTCTTTGGGCAAAATAATTATTTATGTAAAATGGGACAGCTCTGATAGAAAACACTGACTTCCACTGCGATATGGTTCAAACCTTTACTTTAAATCAGATGGATCAGAGACTTGGATATTCCATATAACCATTACTAGGAGGCTTTCCCTGTAAGACCTACCAACCACCAGAAACTAGAAGCAAGTTGATAATGTAGATCTACATACTACATAACAGAAGAACACTCAATACATGTATTTTTAGGACAAAAAAATTAAAACCTAATCAAAATCCCAGAATAAGCCTGTGCTTTACAGTACTTATGGAATGTTTTCTCCTCCTGCAATGAAGTCTCAACAAGTTCCACAGGGTGCTCACAGAGAGGGATAGTCTTTGAAAAGGTAAAAGGCTCTGAGCAAGTTCTTAAAACATGTCAGATCAAATTTTTGCAATATAACCTAACCTAAAAACTGTACAAAATCCTGTAATTTTACATGCATGATGTTCAGTTGATTATAAAACATTGCCTCAATACAGAAAACCTGATGCTAGATTTTTCTCTTGCATAGCGTTAAGCAGAGCTGCTGAATAAGGAAAAAGTATGAAGTTATGCGGACAGAATATGTTTGGCCACTGAACTGCGCAACAATTTCACTTCTTTCATTTAGAAAGTGTTGCTGGTCATCATTATAAATAATAGTGTAGCCATAGGCAAGTAGAGGACAAAAGAAAAAATGAAGCATTCAGCTAGGGTTGACAGCTAATTCCAGACTCACAGTGATTAGATTCTGCACATGCAGTAGCATGGGTGGGTTTTCCTGACCTTGTGACTTCTTATTGCAAGAAGAACAAGAGCTTGAGCCTTGGGACCATAAATTACCAAGTTGTATTCGTGTTGCTGTTGGGGAGCAGCGAGGACTTGTGACTAGACAAAAGTGGGTGGGCTGGAATATTATGAGATGGAAAGGGATCAAGGAGAAATAGCGTGCTGTTGTGCAGCAAACAGATGCTAACACCATTTGGCACAAACAGATATTTGTACTGGCAGCCACAGCAAATCCATTACGGCTGGAGTTATAACTAGGTGGTAGCAAGCAAGGCAGTTCTGTACAGATGCTAGAGGGATAGGAGTGAAAATGAATGTATGGTGCAGAGAGAGCCGAGATGCTACAGCAAATATTTTCATGGAGCACCGACAGCTTCATAATGCTTTCTGGTTTTCCTTGAGAAAATATTCCAATTTCTACATGTTTCATGCTTATTCTTAGACAAGAAGTATAACTCCCTTTCTTAGCCAGCCTGTAACTTCATGACACTGACAATTAAAAATATTCACATTCCCTCAATCACAGCAGATCAATCTTCCCAAGTAATAAATTACCTCAAAATACACGTATGGTCAAAACTCAGATTTACCAAAGTTCACTATTAAAATCATCGATCTCATAAGGCTAAACATAATGCTCCCAAATATGATGAGTAGGGACTTAGACTTGATCACATTTACAGATTAGTAAAGAAATTAATACATAAAAATCCCTATCAAGACAAAAAAAAAAGAAAGAAGTTAGTCTGTGTGTGTATGTACATCAACGTGTGTATATATATATGGGAACTTGTTGTCAAATACAAAGGAAGATTTGTGTTGGGGCTAGAAACACGATCCCGGGCATATAAATTGCAGAAAGACATCAAACTTCTACTTCCCTGACGTTTGTTTTTTTTAAAGCTGTAATACATATTAAGAATGACACAGCAGTCTCCTGGCAGGGATACATTTATACTAGATTAACGAATAGTGATTTTCTTATGTTTTCAAAGGTAGAGGTTTCCTTTAATTCATGTGTGACCCATGCTGTCCACTTTCAGTCCCAGGCAAACTTCTTGGTCAGCTTATTATCCAACAGTGGTTAGTCCCAAGCTGGAGCTCAGGAACTTCCCAATAACTTTCTCCCCATGCTGGCTTGTAGCTCACCAGAACACAGGGAGAAAGATAATACCACAAAAAAATCCCAGGACACAGACCCCTTCTGCTGTTACTGCAATTCAGAGCAAGCACCACGGGTAGCAAAGAGCCCAACCTGCTTTTTTCTGAGCAGCTGCCACTACAATTTGCTTTGAGTTTATATATAGAACTTTGTTCCCACTAGATTCTTCTCCATCATACAACCAAGGCATGAAATTTTACTATATTTAAAACATATTTATGGAATATTGTATAAATTCATCTTATATTCTAGGAAAATAT
>NW_009614719.1:71991-79441 GCF_000690535.1 Cariama cristata | reverse complement strand
CCTATAAAAATACGTGCATTTTATACTCTGTGAATTATAAATACATAACTTACTTCCCTGAAAAAAGTCCCAGAGCATTAGGACAGCAAAGATGAACTTATATGCCACAGGCTCATCTCTACTTTCAAAAATGGTTTTGTTTTGGAATGCCAATTAATCTGTAGTTCATTGTATTTCAACCCTCAGAAGGTCACAGGATTGAACTCTTACACCCTTGCCAATGTCAGCTGGCTCATAATAAACACTCATATTTATTTTATGACCCAGACCAGCTGGTGGGTTATATACAGTAAGAATGAGAAATCTGACAAAAACAAGTGATTCATCTTCATAATCTGAGTAGAGGCTGGAACCTTCAGTAGAATCTTAAAACTATTCATTTATTTGTTCAGGTTGCTGGGCTTGCTTGCCTTTTTTTTTTTTATTACCATTGATTGGATGCAATCTTAAACATTCGGTACTTTCGGTAAGAAGGATTTTTTCGATAATTGGAAAAAGCTTTCCTGGCAGGTAGCTTGCTGGATTTTCTCAATTTGATACATGCTCATGTTCTGCCACAATGGCAGAAGGGAGGAGCTACTGATGCGCTCATTTGCTTTAAATTGTTTTCACTTTCAGTTGAAATCATTAAGAGTGACCTGAAGGGTAGAAATGATGTACAAAAAAAAGGATATAATTGATTTTGGTGCAATGCTGTCAACAGACTGGTGCAATGCTCTCAAACTTTGTTGGATCCATTTGCAGTGATAACTGCAGTGTACTTCTGTTGATAGCCTGTGGCCTAGATTTAGCCTGGAGGACAAACCCATCAAGCTTACTGCAAGAAAGAGGGCACAATGTTCATGCAGCAAAGGTTGCCTTCACCACCAGACATCTTCCACCTGTACCCAAACATCACCCAAAGTCAGTGGCCAGCAAAAATGAGGTAGGCTGGGAGGTGTTGTAAGGTGGAAAAGGCACATGGCTGCCGAGGTTAAAATAACTGCTCTAAGTTTATGCCTCATGCTGGGTGCCTTAGGGATAGCAAAACCACGTATCCCATTAGCTATCACTGCATACCTCAGTAGCAAAAAATCTGTACAGCATTGCCAGCAATGACAACTTGTGACCTGAAGGGACAGGGGCCTGGCATGTATTGGAGGTGAAGGGACAGAATGGGTGTTTCCACAGTTCCCACAAATTCAACAAATTGACCCACTTCAGAAGCCCCTTTTGTAGACCTTTTGTGCTTTGTTCTGGTTTGGAAGATGGAATTCATCTCCATGCTCCCCAGCACTGTCTGTCTCTGTGCTACAGAAAATTCCTGCCCATCAGCAAATTTGAAGGCTAAGTAACAGCAGACTACACTAGTTAGTTTACATAGTCAGAGGAGATGTACTGATTTGTACAAGCAGGTATTTACAGCATAACCACTTACACACAAGCCAAGTAAGACTCCCAAAGTCTGCAAGGAGATTGATTCAGACATGCCCAAACCTTCCCAGTGAGCAAGCATGGGTATCAAAAGCAGGAGCACTGGCTAACTGGCTCTGTTTAGAGAATGTGTTAGCACGGGAAAACATTGTGCCAAGGCAGCCAAGCTCATTCTGGCATCCAAGTCTACTTATTCAAAGGAGACTTGGTTATCCCACAAGGCTCTGCTTTCCATCATGCAGGCATATGTGAAAAACCTATTTTGCAACGAAGGTGCAGGCAGAGGGCTGTTTTGCTATTAACACTACAGGTTGGGTTTTACCATTCACTTAGGGCAGGGACATAACTGATTCACGCTGCCTGGGTGCTGCAGGGGCCCTTGTAACTCCAAAGATTCCCCTTTACAGCACTCCCGTGCAGCCGTAACATCCCCTAAGCACCCAGACCGTTGTCCCCTATTTCAATAAATAACATCCCAAGCCATAGGCAGCACTTCTCCAAATAAGAAATCTTCCCCGTGCCAATAGAAGATGCCATGAAAAGCTGAAGAACCTTAAAAGCAGAATAACATGCCAGGCAAGTAAAGTGACTTTGCCATGACAAAATGTACATCTACTGTGAGAAGGTTATTGAGCATGCTGCAGTTCAGAATAACTTGCTTTCAAGTTCTGTAAGTCAAATTCACCGACAGCATCAGGCATTGATTCAAAACAAAAGAATACGAACTGAAACTGTAAAGCATGAATAATCTCTTGCATTCTTTTCCAATACAGCCTATACACGATAAGGATTTTGCTTAAAGATTTGTTATTTACTGCACCTTCTGTGACATTCTGAATTATGGCACAATAGAAAAATCAATTAAAATGACTACTGAATAGTTCTTTATCTGCCACCAAATCATCTTCCTCCAGAAGAGATAATATTTCTACAGTGAATTATACATGAATTAGCCCTGCTGTTCTAAATAGATTAGATTTGAGATCGTTTAGCCTGCAGCTTCAGGAGAAGGGTGAGAAAGCAAACCATGGGTTTTATATAAGCACAAAATAACTTATAAATATGTAGCATTACTGTAAAACCTAATCTTTAAGAGATTTCTTTTTACCCCCTGTGATTTCTGATCTTTAGTATAAATGACATGAACCAACATTTCTGCTGGTCACCCGCCTCTGCATACAAGCACAGATGTACACTGCTTATCACTCAGTTCTCAGTCGTCCTCCATTCAAAACCTCTCACTGGAAGAACAGTAGTGTATCTGGGCAAATAGACAACAATAGATCAAAGTTTTAAAGCACAGAGAAATTACTGCACACTTGAATTTCTGGGAAGCTCAGATATAGTTTCACAGTTAACTGTTGTCTTTTCTTTCTCATTTGACCAGAGATACCTCTGATAATTGGGCTCCTGGTGTTCTGAAACCACCACTTAGCCCTGAAGATCAAAGCTGATTGCTTTCTTGTTTGCTCCACCCCATACATCTACTACTTCTTTTCTTATTCTTTGACTGCAAGTGCTCTGATATCTTGTAATCCATTTTTTTATATGTTTACCATACTAGGGCTGTAGTTCATAACTGACTCCTAAGCAATCACATAGCAGCTCAGATTTAAAAAAAACACAACCAAAAAACCAAAACAAAAAAAACCAAAAAAACCCACCAGAAACTTTTGAGCTATCAGAATGCTTGAATCCCGACCAAAACTTTGTGACTTATGTATGCACTTCTCTTCACTCTTACAATGCATTCGGTGAGATTTAAGTAATCTCAGCAGACTTACCTAAACCAAACTTTTTCTTTGAAGTAATATGGTGAAAAATATGAAAACAACCACCAAAATATTTTGATCAAAGACAAAAGTGAAGAAAGTATGAAAGGTACTTCTACCATAGGAAAAAGTAGCACCTCCACATACAGCAAGTGATATAAAAGATCTCTTTAGATTTGGCTGAGAAGAGCTTACTTAGGGCTTTGCATCTCACTCAGCCCTCAAACTTAGTAGATGTAATGTCATAGGCTATATTAAAGTCTTTACTATACAGAACCTTTCTCCACCGATAGAAATGAATTCATACTGGATATGACAATCTGTAGATTTGGTGGAACGAGTCCCATGACTGGAGCGCAGCTATCAATGGCCACAGGCTGTTTGGAAGGGACAGGGAAGGAAGGAGGGGTGAAGGCACTGCCCTTTACATCAAGAAATGGATAGAATGTGAAGAGCTGTCCCTGAAGAACAGCCACGAGCAGGTTAAAAGTTTATGGGTAAGAATTAGAGACCAAAGCAACAAAGGGAACCTTGTGGTTGGTGTCTACTACAGGCCACTCGATCAAGGGCAGCCTATTGATGAAGCCTTTTTTCTCCAGCTACAAGAAGCTTCCATGTTCACAGGGATTTCAACCACCCCGACATCTGCTGGGAAAGTAGGATTGCTGCAGGCAATCCAGGACACCCGTGGAGTGCATGGAGGATAACTTCCTAAGCCAGGTAACAGACAGCCCTACCAGATGGGATGCAATACTGGACCTGATGGTCACCAACGCAAGTGAGCTCATTGGAGATGTGAAGATTGGAGGTAGCCTGGGCTGCAGTGATCATGCATTGGTGGAGTTCAGAGTCTTGAGTGATAAGGGTCAGGTGAGGAGTATAGTCAGGACCCTGAATTTCAGGAATGCAAACTTCCAGCTCTTCAAGGAGTTAGTCAATAGGACCCCCTGGGAAACTGCCCTCAGGGAGAGAACAGAGCTGGCAGATCTTTAAGGATGCTTTCCATAGAGAACAAGAGCTCTCAAACCCCAGGTGTAAGAAATCAGGAAAGGAAGTGAAAAGACTGGTATGGATGAGCCATGACCTGCTGGTGAAACTAAGGGGCAAGAAGGAAAGGCACAGGCAGTGGAAGCAGGGACTGGTATCCTGGGAATAGTATAGGGACACTGTCTGGTTGTGTAGGGATGGGGTCAGAAAGGCCAAGGTGCAGCTGGAGCTGAACTTGTCAAGGAATGCAAAGAGCAATAAGAAGGGCTTCTACAGGTATGTCAGCCAGAAAAGGAAGGTTAAAGAAAGCACACGCCCTCTGAAGAGCAAAACTGGGAAGCTGGTAACAACAGATGAGGAGAAGGCTGAGGTACTTAACAACTTTTTTGCCTCAGTATTCCCTGGCAACCTCTCTTCCCAGACCTCCTGAGTGCATGGACCACATGATGGGGACCAGGGGAGGCAAAGTCCCTCCCACTGTAAAAGAAGATCATGCTAAAGACCACCTGAAGAACCTTATGAGAGCGGATTAGAAGATCAGGTTTCTGACCATATGAGGAACCTGAACATTCCTGTCCTGAGGGAACTGGCTGATGTAACTGCCAAGCCACTTTCCGTGATATTTGAAAAGTCACAGCAGTCAGGTGAAGTCCCTGGTGACAAGAAAAAGGGAAACATTGCACTCATTTTTAAAAGGGGCAGAAAAGAGGACCCTGGGAACTACTGACCTGTCAGCCTTGCCTCTGTGCCTGGGAAGATCATGGAACAGATCCTCCTAGGAGCTATGCTAAGGGACATGGAGGGCAGGGAGGTGATCTGAGACAGCCAGCATGGCTTCACCAAGGGCAAGTCCTACCTGACCAACCTAGTGGCCTTCTATGATGGAGTGACTGCATCGGTGGACAAGGGAAAAGCTACAGATGTCATCTATCTGGACTTCTGTAAGGTCTTTGACTGGGTCCCCCACAACATCCTTCTGTCTAAATTGGAGACACATGGATTTGATGGGTGGACTGTTTGATGGATAACAAACTGGCTGGATGGTTGTATCCAGAGGGCAGTTGTCAATGGCTCAATGTCCAGATGGAGATCGATGACGAGCGGTGTCCCTCAGGGGTCCGTACTGGCACCAGTGCTGTTTAATATCTTCATCATCGGTGACAGATACCCTCAGCAAGTTTGCAGATGATACTGAGTGGTGCAGTTGACACACCTGAGGTATGGGATGCCATCCACAGGGACCTGGACAAGCTTGAGAAGTGGGCCTGTGTAAACCTCATGAGCTTCAACAAGGTCAAGTGCAAGGTCCTGCACATGGGTCAGGGCAACTGTAGGTATCAGTACAGGCTGGGGGGGATGCTATGATCGAGAACAGCCCCATGAAAAAGGACTTGGGGGTACTGGTAGATGAAAAGCTGGACATGAGCCAGCAATATGTGCTTGCAGTCCAGAAAGCCAACCATATCCTGGGCTGTATCAAAAGCAGCGTGACCAGTACGTCGAGGGAGGGGATTTGTATCCATTCAAGGTCACCCCCAAGACCCCTCTCAGCACCCCCAGAATGGCTCTCCCTGTCCCCACAGGGCACACACCAACCCCATCACAGGTCCCAGGACCTCCTGGGGAAGGACTCTGAAGAAAGAGGGTCCAGAGGAGGCCACAAAGATGATCCGAGGGCTGGAGCACCTCTCCCATGAGGACAGGCTGAGAGAGCTGGGGTTGTTCAGCCTGGAGAAGAGAAGGCTCTGGGGAGACCTCATAGCAGCCTTTCAGTACTTAATGGGGGCTTATAAGAAAGATGGGGACAGACTTTTTAGCAGGGCTTGTTGCGACAGGACAAGGGGTAACTGTTTTAAACTAAAGGAAGGTAGATTCAAACTAGATATAAGAAAGAAATTTTTCACAATGACGGTGGTGAAACACTGGAACAGGTTGCCCAGAGAGATGGTAGATGCCCCGTCACTGGAAACATTTAAGGACAGGCTGGACACGGCTCTGAGCAACCTGCTTTAGTTGAAGATGTCCCTGCTCATTGCAGGGGGGTTGGACTAGATGATCCTGAAAGATCCTTTCCAACACAAAGCATTTTATGATTCTAGATCAGAGTTTCATGAGGCTGTTACAAAAAAAATCTGAAAGAATATACTCAGTTTATAATCTTTGTCTCTAAAACATACTATGACAACATTTTGTAGTCACTTTCAAGAGCCAAACTTTAAAAGAGTTTTCATTTTAATTAGTTTTTTTATACATCAGTGTTCTCATTTTAATTCTCAGAAAAAAGAAAGTACCTTCAAAGTCCCCATCTCTGGCTTTTGCTGCAAGTTCTGATGATGATATACTTTCTTGACATAAAGCACAGTCTTCCAATGCTGCACTCCTTAAACCCTGATTAACTGTAAAACAAACCAAAAAGTACTCAAATTCATATTTTTCAAATTTGCACTTAAAATATTCAAATTAGGACTTCTGGGATTAGATTACAATAGCATCTCTATGTACATTCTCAGACTTCTTGCTTTTTCTTTACCCTGACACAAACAGTGACTTAAAAGTCTCCTCTGTTCTTCTTTGGAATGACAACAGAAATGAAAGATGCTGTTATTACAGGACATACAGTCCTCTTACTTCTAGCAGTTTAGCTGCAGCCTATATTTTATTTACTAATTCTTAACTTTGATCCTTCACAAAGAAGTAGATTATGAGAACAACCAGAGGTTCCCTAGGTGAATCACACATCAAATCACATATATCAAAGAGAAAATTCATCCCAAAAGTCTGACTTTTATTCGTGCATTTTGTTTATGCTTACTGTTGTCAACACCTTTTTTTTAATGTAAGAGTCATCCATTAGAAATTATTCCAACCAAATACTGTTGACTATCACATATTGCCTAGTGATAATTCTTCACAGCTCCAGTTTCTTTACTGCTCTTATTTGAATGTTCAGTAGCAATTTGATCCTCTCTTTAGCAATTCTGCCTAACCCCATTTCCCACCCCACCCCCCCCCGCCCCAATGAAAAAACCACTTTTCACATCATGACATCCTGCCACCATAAAAACATCGTGGAAGTTTCAACCACAAGTAATAAAGGACTGTAAAGCATGTTGTGCATTATCCCACTGCAGAGTTGGGTTGGATTGGAGGTTTTCTGCTAACTTTAACCAACTTTTAACTTAGTGTTTTATATAAAATCCTCAATGCTTTTAAATGAAACTAGGAGAAAGGGAAAGCAAAAAAGCTTTCAATCATGAGGAAAGGGAGGGGAAAAAAAA
>NW_009614719.1:71564-71938 GCF_000690535.1 Cariama cristata | reverse complement strand
ACAAAGGTAATCGCAGTTTTGCTAGGATGACATGGTTATTTTTAGAGAAGTTAGCAGAGTTGTCTCTTTGAAAAAGAAATAATCAAAATGGTGACAGAAAAAAAAAAAATTCTTGCATTGGCTTATGATCTAGTTCTGGTTCCATTATCTTAATTATCTAGAATTCAAAAGGGGATATTTTTCTATTTTGAAGTCAAATTCAGCATTCTGCAATTCCTTCAAGACAGGCCAGATTTCAGTATCTTACTGAGGATTCTCATCTTCTAGTCTGCTATTTTTACATAGCTATTTAAAACTTCAGAATCAAAGATACACATCTCGGTAAATTAAAATGTGTACACTGTGAAACAATACTTGGGGGGGGGGGGGGGGGG
>NW_009614719.1:61643-71554 GCF_000690535.1 Cariama cristata | reverse complement strand
AATATCTATGAAGTCCAAACTCTGCATACATTATGTTATGATCATATGGGCTATTCGTTATACACAGGAATACAGAAACGAGCAGACACACTCTGAAGGCTTTAACTCTTTCAATATTTGCCTCAAGACATACTCCTGCATACCTATACTGCCAGTGACTTCAACCTGTTTACAGTCTGTTTCCATGACTTTTTTTAAACTTAGGTCAAATCGCTATACAGTGAGTCCTGTCAAAAAGTTAACTAAATGTTAAGGAAATTCTTGTCAAATAGTTCGTGGATCCCCATGGGGGATCTACCAGCAGAAATTCACTATAGAAAACAAATGTTTAGGTCTCTTTACCTTTCTTTTGCTTTTCCTTGTCTTCTGTTTCGGGTTTGGTTGCCATAACTTCAAACAAGGTCTTTAAGATACTTCTCAGATCACTAGCATAGTTTGTCTGCAGCTGGTCAGCAACACCTAGGAGTTTGAGAAAACAGGTAAGCCATTACTAGACTATTACATCACCCTTAAAAAAAAGTATTTAAATTTGCCTGTTGCCTCATATTTATTTTTGAGGGGATTACTTTCTTGTGTTAGGAATAAAAATTGAACATTTAAACAAACTAATTTTGCATAATGACCAAGTTACATTCTGCCTTTATGCCACCTGCAGTTTGATACATCTCTTCCTTGTCCTTTGGCAGGAAACACTGAGAGGTTCCTTTAGCATCAAAATACAACTGCTGCATCAAATTTCTTCCCCAGAACACATAATGCATCACCAAGAAAAAGGAAGCACTTTGAAGTCAAACTTGTTGCATGCCCAAACCCTTCATTACTACAAGTCTAAGATTCTGTTAAGTTCCCATCAGGTAGCAGGTCTTTCTAGACCAGCCCGCAACTTAGGACCCAAACCAGTCTTCCAGGAACTTCATCTCTAGTCCATTCTACCATAACTTTATGTGCACCAAAAACCCAAAAAGGATGAAATAGTTTTTATATTCAGAATAAAAGGCTACTTTCATACCTGAGATACAGACAAAAAGGCGGTGAATGAGATCATTACTGCCATGAAATCTGGATCTGATCTTTTCTCGTGTGGCAATTTTAGCAGCCTGCAAAGCGAGCTGGATTTCCTCCTGATCGATGTCGTCAGATGAACAAGAACTCGTCATTAAACTGCTGCTGGAGAAAAAAAATTTTAAAGAGAAGTAATGTAAATCTTCACTCAGTTGTTCAGGATGTTCAGCAAATCCTAAAGGATTTATGACTCAGGCAAGACTCTATAGCAAACCGGAACTAATTGCTGTAAATTCTTATTGAAGTTAATCAACATGCAACCAATCACCATCACGTTTGATTTTCACTCTGTGGCATAGCTGCAAAAAACTTTTAAGCAGAAAATCATTTGTCTGTATTTTATTGCATTTTCCTTAGCTATTACAAAGTGCTGTGCCATTTTTCACATTAACTTCTAAAAGCTCAGTCCTGAGACCATAACTCCACCAAAAACCTGAAAGGGGAATATCAACCTAAAAATGAGAAGGTCAGTTCTGAAGTCAACTTAGAAATTTATTAATTTGGAAGTTAATTTGAAAGAAAGAATTTTTGAATTATGCTACCTTAAAATAGTGAGAATAGAAACTAAATATAACCTTACATAAAAAAATGGAAAGAAAAGTGATAAAATATAATTTACACAGTAGAGAGGTAGATTAGTCCCCTTATATACTTGAGAGTAGAAATTGCTGAAATGTCAAACTGTTGTAAAAGAATGGCTCATCAACTCCAAAGAGATTAAAATGTGTCACCAAATGTCTACTAGATATTTAAATTTTCTTTAAAAAAACGCAGATGCACAGTTGCCAGCCATTTCCACCCCCTCACCCCCCCTCCCCCTTTATGTAGAGGAAGCTTGAAACAACCTGAGACTGCAGGGAAGCTTTGGTGGGAATCCAGCTTCTTCATATATCAGGAAAAGGAAGTACTTAGAGAAAAAGTAGCACTTTGCCAATGGAAAAACCCTTAATTGGGAGTAGAGCGCAGGATGTAATTACATAGAAGTCCTAGGGATTCACTGCATTGACCAAAGCAGACATGCCTTCTTACTCTACCACATTCAGAGACAGAGGAACACGAAAGCATTTTCCCCAATATTGGAAAGAAATTAATCTCACCAATGAGTACAAAACCCTAGAATATTTTACCTATAATCATACTTCAGCTGTCCAGAACGCCAGCATTCTCTAGCACAGACAACTATGATGTTAAAAAAGTAGTTAAAAAAAGTTACTGACTGCATAAATAGCATGTATAATGAAGGAAGGAGTTTCTAACACATTCCGAGTTCAATCTGCTTTTATTAGGTGCTGAAACATTCACCACCTTGCAGATCCTATCCCTATAGCAGTATGCATGAACAGTTATTGCAAGGAAGACACACAGGTAACATTTATAGTTATTTATAACAAAATTTTATGGGATATAGTTTTGAAATTTGACCTGTAGGCTATACTGGTACTCCTTTAAAATATTAAAGTGAATTTATTAGGCCATACAATCTCAAAAGCCCTAGTGAAAACAGAACTGAAAATAAATAAATACTGGATATTAGTTGTTGATAGAAATAACAATGGAAAATGTGTAGCATGAGTATTTTAACTGGCTTCCTATTGTTTCAAAGAGAGTAAAGAGCAGGCTTGCAAGAGACTAATTTTGTTCATGTTATCTATTGCTATTAACAAAAGCAAATTCTTGTAAAAAGATATTAGTTCTATGTTTACCCTTTCCATCAGCACCGTGACTGTTTAGGTTTATTACAGATACTGAGAACCGAGTGACAATTCTCTCTCAATTTTTCCTTTGCTTTTCCACAGGGGATATTTTTTATATACATATACACACATATATAAAAATATAATAGCAAGCCTGTCAGTGTGGAAAGGTCTGTGTTCAAGACAATGAAAAGGTCCTGTACGAACGTGGCTTCTGAAGGAGTAAACTGAAAGGTAGTAAGAGCCTGATCTGCAATGGTATGCAGCAGATGACTGCCTATTTGCACAAATGCTCACATAGACAGACAGATAAAAGAGTTTGCCTCGTAACATGGCCAAATAAGGTCTACTTTTTTTTCTTGTTTTTAAAAGAACTGAGCTTACAGTGATATACACATTTGCACTATAAATTGCTCTCCAAGGCCAGCACGGACCTCATGACAGAGACAAATGCAGTCTGTATATAATTATATAATCCCAATACAATGGTCTTTTTGAAACTCCAAATAAGCAAAAAACTTAGTGCAGGGGAAAGCAGGGGTGCTGATTCAAGGATGACTCCTCCCTCCAAATCACAGTTGAAGAAATACTTCAAAATAAGGTGTCAAGTGGGCAGAGAGCTGTGAAGAGTGCTTTTCAAGAATATAAACTACTTAGTCCTTTCCCGTTTTGCAGAAAGGAAGACTCATTCCACAATTCTGATCAAGCTCTGACTAATTTTAATAATAATGTTTGCCTTTCCAAGTCTCCTCCAACTGGGAGGAATGCAGTTTAACCTACTTCCTAATTCCTCCAAGAAATGTGGTTTGACATACTTTATTCCAGGCTATTCTGCATTAGATTTTGTGGTGTGTCATTAAGACTGGTCATGTCCCACAAGACTGGCTGGAACTTTTTTGTCCTAAAAATCCCTTGCACAGAGTGCATACAAATGGCTTCAGCACTATGGGATGGAAGGTCAGTATGTACGCATACTCCCATTGATAACATACTTTCATATGCAGTCACATGTAAAGTACAATATCCATATACAACAGGTTCAGAAAAGAAGATTTTTTTTTTTAGGACTGCTTCCATGGGAAAGAAAAGAGTAAGTTAGAAACAGAGTTACAGAGTTAGAAACAATTACTCTACCAACAGGACCAAGTCAGATTTAGAAGAAAACCACTCTCAAAGAATGATTAATGACCATCTGTTCTTTACTTTAAAATATATGTTACTGTTAAAGAATGTAGCCAGAAAATTAATATTGTAGAGGCAGTCAGAAATACTGTAAGAACAGAAACACAGCAATTGTTTCAGATAAACAGCAAGAAACAGCTTTTCTTGTAACAGGGTATCCCAAACAGCATTGATTGCATCTTATTAAATATTCTCTTGATTTTTCTAAACTGATATTACAGAAAACAAACCTGAGTTTTTATCTACAGATTTCAGCTTACCTTTTCTCCAAATTATTCCTTCGAACAAGTTATTTTTTTAGTTCTATAAGGAATACCATTCCTACTTGGCTTATCTAACATGCATAATTTGGCTCAAAATTCTCAGCTGATACCAGATGTGTAGGAAGCATTTTATTAATGTCAGACTACACTCAGATCTGGAATGTTTCACTGCCTATATCTGCAGGATCAAGTATCACTGCAGAATATAAACGGCCATAGTAAGTAGCTAGAGACAAGTCCTCATTTTCTCAACTTCTTAGTTGAGGGGAACCCTGCATTACCCAAGGAGTTAGGTTAAGAAGAGAGAAGACCAAAAATAAGCATGGAATTCCCGTTGTGAAATGTTTGTCTCGTAAACAATGCTTATCATGTATTTATTTTTCATATTGTAAAAACATTGCAAAGTTAACATATCTGAACGCAAATATCAAGAAATAAGACATTAGGTAAAAGTTTCATTCCAAACAGTAAACCTGCTTATACATTATAAAGGAACAGATACCCTTTGGCAGATACAATGAGTTAGCTTTTTACCTAACTTGGCTAGCATTTATCTAGCAATTTTAAAATTACTCTCCATTTGTCGTGTTAGAAGAGTAGCGAGACTCATTCAAGCACTTTAAAGATACATCTCTAGAGCAGTTGCCTGGTGTCAAAGCTCGTCTATGAAATTTAGTCAAATATGTACAAGCAAAGAAAGTCCAATAATGTAATTGTACACAATATCACCTTTCACATGTAGAACCACACTGCTTAATAGCTTTAAGTATCCTTTGGAACTCAGTGAGCCAGGTTAGGCAGTAGTATCCATACATAATGAAGACAGGACTGTGGAACTGACACTTTCAGAAGTGGCCAGTCATTTTAGGTAACCATCTGTGATACCAACAGCCTTGTGCTGTATTTGCTGGGCATTGACACTCATTCAAAACCAGTAAAGGCACTAAAGTCTAAAACTGAACAACCAAAGTCAATTGATTCCAAGATGGCCCAAATTTAAATATTTTACATTTTTGCTCAAAAAACCCAGTCAATAGCAGTGGGCATCTGTAACCACCCATAGATGGTTCCTTCCAAATTTGTCTAGAAACATTTGGTTCATTAAACCTGAATTGTGCTGTGGACTGAATGCAGAGTGTATGAGATTCTCTCAAAGAATTCCTCGTTACTCACAAACAAACCCTCAGAGTATCTTAAGTAGGCATTAAATATACAGCAGTGGCAGATAAGAATTTACAGCTCACTGTACTGAATATAATGAATACAAAGAAATCAACTGAATTATCGTGTTTTCAAAAGTATCACAAAAAGCTTTTAAAATAAGTGGTTTGGTTTGTTTTTAGAAATCTTAGATCAAAAGCAACAGGCGGTCACTACTTGCAAACGAGAAAACCCAACATATCCATTCTACTATATATATGCTGCAATTATGTCACTGAATGTAAAAGGCAAGTAAGTTCACCCTTTAAGTCTCTGATTTCAGGCAAGGTCTTTGATTACAGCTAATTTTCAGGTACAGATTTCAGATTATCAGTGGTGCCTTTAAACCAAGAGGGCTCAAGTTCCAGCAAGACAAACTCATCCAAGCTGAGTCTAAGAGCAAAACAGTTCAGTACACAATTCAGTAACTATCCTTACACCATTTAGGTTATACAAATACCTTTAGGTTATACAAACTACACAAGCATAGGTAGAAGTAGGCTGCAACTATCTGCATCAAAAGAGGTAATGCCTTCCTACTAGTGTGAATGCAAAGCTTGTGAATCCACTTCAAGTGCATCACCCACCCTGCAAAACCAGTGTGATAGACTTTGAGACAAGGTTGCTCTTCAGAAAAATTTCATACCTGTCACATGGAAGCAGGTGAGATACCTTCTACAGTAAGGAAATGTGACAATTTTGCAAAAGGTTTTCTGTGATTTCACACATTCCTATTTACACAAAAGGACACTGCAACTATAAACCATGCTGAAAGTCTTTACAAAGGGACAGTAGTCCAATTCTCAAGTATCAGTTATAGTTCATTAAAAAATTCATGACAGACTGCCCACAAAGTATTAAACAGTGCAGTTCCTTGGACCTGAATGACATCAGTTCATTTGCACTAGTTGGCCTTAACGAATCTCTAATGTCCATTACTCAAAATGCCATTTTGAATAACTAAGATAATGATACACACATGATACATGTATAGCTGTATCATGTACATGAATTTCCATATTATCTTGTATTTCTCAAAAAACATTATCATGAGCTCCTTGGCTTTTATTTTTGTTCATACAGAATTTAGCACAATGGTCACCTTATGCTCTGTGTACAGTATCAATAACATACACTCTTTATCCAATGTCCAATATTTAAGGTTTTTTCTCTCCCATCTGCATTTTTTCATACTTGAAGAAGAAAAAAAAAAAAAGAACAATCCCAAAACAAAAAAAGAACCCAAAACCCAAATCCCCCCAAAAACCAAACAAAAAAAGCCCCAAAACTTTCACAGGCAAAACTATATTATTGTCTGCACACAATTTCTAAAACTACTTCAGTAACTGGTACATTCATCCCACTGACACTCATATAGGCTGTAACTGGAAACCCCACCACTCACCTGTCTTTCCCAAGCTATTACTCTTACTTTTATTACTCTCACTTTTATTACTCTCTTATACTTCATATACTATAGTCAACTCTGGGTTCCAATTTGCAAAAAAAAACCAAAAACAAAAAACCCACACCCCAAAAAACTGCTCCAAAGGCCATCTAAAAGATCAGACAATAGTTGAGGAAAGACAAAGGTTGTCTACGTGACAAATGACAAGAGGAAAATGATAGGGGTTTGGTACGAGAAATATGACTCCATGGCAATAAAAAAAATTAATACTTCCCATTCTGCTTTTTATAGTACCCCTGGTATTTCTTTTTGGACACTCTCACAAGAAACACAATAACCAGCAGGTTAAAACTCTTTGGTTTCTAACATCTACTAGTTTTGATGTGGTTGGGAGGAAAATTGTGAGATTAATCGTTTCTTACAATTATTTTAAGTGAAGGGGGTGGATACGCGCTCAATTGTAGAGTCATTTAAACCAAATCCAGAACATGTCTTAATATTTGACTAATAGCATATACTTACTTAGCTAAGGACTATATTTTAAGGAATGATCCCAGAAGCTACATTTAAAGCAGGCTAATAAAAAGCTTTAATTCAGAACTTTTTTCCTTGACTTTTTAACCCTAACATTTTATTAAGTCAAGAGAGTTTTTAAATGCAATCCCTTTGGTATTTTTCTCTCTATTTTAAGAGAAAAGGCTAGAGAGGGAAAAAACCCCAACCCATAAAGTGCTCCCAAGGCTTCAGAACTTTGTCTTAAGAAACAAATATTACAACTGCATGCAAATCCCTCTATCAGGAACAATCTAGCTAGGCACCACCAGAAGGAGTGGATTAGACTAGATTACAGTATTATCACATACATTAGCAATGCCCACCACCATACATGGTAGGACACGTGCTAAAAGCCCCATCTGCTGTCAACCTTTTGAACTCCACAGTAGGGGAATTATTGTTTCATACACTGCAAGATTTGCAGAAGCCCCTTCTTAGTTTCTTTTGCTCCAGCAGAGGTGGGCAATCTGAGGTCAGATGATTAAAATAAGTTATTTGGCTAATGGGATTAGCCATGTGTCCTAAATGATATCTTCAGTCAGGAAAAACTCCTAGGCCTTGAAGACTACTGAATTTGAAATCAACAGCATCAACTTCTGCTCCATACCCTGGCATCTTCTGCAGCTGTCCATCCAATTGGAAGAACATCTTCTTGAATCCTTCCTCAGCTCTTCAAACCTCAAACTGCAGAGCATTCTCATTGTACTTACCATGCTGGACTTTTCAAAAAACACAGCTGTTGAAGCAGCATCTTGCTAAATAGATCCACCATAAGAAACTCGACCTATACAACTGTCTTATTCAAACTCATTACCACTCTGGCCTGGGTTTTCAGAAGAATGTAAAGATAGCGTATTTCAAATGGGAATTAAAATAAACAACATTGCCAGTGCAAGATTTATCAACTTTAACAGTGCTCTCTCCCAAATAGCTTTTTTGGTCATTATAGATAAAACTTCTCTTAGACTATATATGAACAAATAACTTAAGAGCATTAGTAATCAACAGGGCTGCTTTCTAACCATCACATTTAATGTCAGTTACTTGCAAGGTACTACATTTACTGTTTTTCTTAAAATTTAAGCCAAAAAGGGATAAAACCTGCAAGGTAAGGATATTGTAAAATTTAAGAAAAAACAGAACTGAAAATATAAGAAGTTAGAATATTGCTTAGGTTCTACTAAGATTTTCTCAATTCCACCCTGACTTTTTTTCTTAACACTTCCTTGTAATTTAAAGCTCTCAAACATTTACTCACACTGCAAAAGGACAAATAATATGAGATCAGAGCACAGAAATATTTAAATTTCAAAAATATTCCTCAACTGGAAAAACTGAAAGTGAAAAACAGAAATAGTATAGCACTTATGAAGAAATGATATGTAATATCAGCTCTGCTATCTGATACAAGGATAGAAACACATCAGCCTCAGCTTTTATGCCTTATCCAGAACTTGACACAGGACAGACAGAGCCTAGATACTGGATGCTGGATACAAATACTTCAAAGGGAAAAGAGTCATTTTATGTAGCTCTTCAGCAATGTCATCTGCTACACGCAAGCAACTATTCTGTATGGCATGGTAAAAAGTGAATTAATTTAACATCCAATTCCAGCAGATACTCTCCTGAGTTGCAACTGTGTGGCAGAAAGAGATGGAGAAGCAGCACTGAAAATGTTTTCCAGCAGGAGGAACTCTGAGGGAATAGGGTAACTTATTAGCATAACGTTTTCATATCGCCTCCATCAGTTCCCTCAAAAAAATACAGAGCAACCAACTGAAGCATTAAAGCAACCTAGGGTCTAGGAGAATATCCAGCAGTGGGAGTAGAAGCTGAGAAAAGCTAATTAAAGCATTAAGTGGAGCCTTAAAATTTTAATTAGAAAAGGAAGATTTCTCTTAATTTTTCACCTTCAATGCAGCTGTAAGTATGAGGAAATCCTCTTTTTTTCCCTCCAGTATAACTGTGGTTTTACAACGTGTCTTGGTTTCAGGCATTGCCAAAAACTCTGCAAAAACTAAGGTTACTATAGTGATTTTAGTTAATTACACATAATTTCAAAACTCCCAAACATGCTATTCTAAGGGTTTTTTCTGGGGAAAAAAACCAATCTGTAAAATAAAATCTAATTTCTGAAAGCTAGTAATTTTTGTTCTATTAGTACCACAGGGAACACAAAAGGACATTCAACAACAGATTTTTACACATCATTAAAATGAACATGATTATAAATGTGGCCAAATTACTAAGAATGAAAATTTTAAGTGAGCTATGTAGAAATAAGAACACAAACCCATTATGATCACCTTTGTCAGTCTCCAGCCAGATGTTATGCCACCTGGAATACAGCAAAATGGCAAATTTTGAGGTGTCCACCAATTTTGCTAGAACAGACTTCTTGCCTCTGCGGTCGATGCTAGTCAGCTTAAAACATTACCCTATTTCACTTGATTTACACAGAGAGGAATACATTCTACATTGAATTTACTTCAACCATACTGGATATTTTACTATCACTAAAATATGAAGTTTATTATTTTAATA
>NW_009614719.1:0-61612 GCF_000690535.1 Cariama cristata | reverse complement strand
GGGAAAGACCAGTTATTGGAGGTTTTTTGAATTTTCACGTTCCCACTGTAACAAGCACTCATTAACAAGTAGTTCACACAAGCCACCTGGGTTATTCTTTGAGAAAACAAAATCTGCATCAGTTACTTGTTACTGAAGACAAAGATATGCATATAATATATCCCAAAATACCTTGCTGAATTTCCTAAAAGGGAACACTATAGCTTAGAAAGTGCTGCACCATTTGGAGATTTGATTTTTTTGTCTTGCAGGGTGAAGAACAAGATAGGCATGAAACACATCAAGAAGAAACCTGGTGGTGAAAAACTAGAGACATCTGCTTCAGTCACATGTGTCTCTGACTAAAATCATAAGCAAAAGCTGACAGACCTCATCAACGCTGACCTTTTTGTTTTGCTGGTACTGCTCAGCTGGTTGTTGGGGCAAGGGATTTAGCAGCAAAGCAAGAAGACTGTACACAGCAGCCTGCTTCTGAGTGTATTAATATGCATATTAATTGCCCTCACACTGCTTGAGTGACAGAGCTATGCAAAACACCACACACTCGCAGCACCTAAAACATACAGACAGTCTGCAGTTCAAAATTGTTAGGCAGGAATAGCATCTATTCTAGAAGTCACTCTGATTTGCTCAAGGTATAAACCCCTTTCTCTTCCCACAACTCTTCTCACTGAGCTCTTTATTTCCATGATTCCAGTACAGAACATGTAAAGCCATTACCACCAGCCTTTTTCTGGTTATAAGCAGTCTTTCCATAAAGAGCTCTACAGGAAAAAAAGAGGAAACAAAATCTACAGTAATGCATTGATCAAAACAAAAATTACAATACCAAATATTAATGCAGAATTAATCCGTCATTTTGCATAGCTCAAACAAATATAACCTGACCAGGTCAACAATGGTAAAACTGCAAGACAGGAGATTTGGAGACACAGCTGATCAGGTAGACTGTGACACATCAGTTAAAATACATTGTTAATGTATTTGTTGTCCTCCACACCATCGTCTACAAGATCCCCGGAGCAGTTGTGATCTCTTTATTAAAACTTGTGGGCATGTGATTTGTGCTGTAGCTTTGATAGCATAGCTCTGGACCATAAGATGAAAGAATTAAATTCTCCTAGTATAATTTACAGTCCTGGTGAATGACCAAGTTATTTTTCCTTCTTGCATCTTCTTCGAGGCACCAAGTTCTACTGATGAAAAAGCATGGCATAAAACCTGGTTTTGTAAGAAACCTTCCACCCACAACAACTTCACTTGGTCTGTGAGATGGGCAGGAAACTGGCTCACAGGCTGCACTCAGAGGGTGCTGATCAATGGCTTTTACTCAGGCTGGCAGGCTGTCACAAGTGGGGGACCCCCAGGGATTGATACCGGGCTTCACTGTTCAACACCTTCTTAAATGATCTGGACGATGGGATTGAGAGCACCATCACCAAGTTTGCTGATGAGACCAAACTGGGTGGTGAGGTGGACACGTCCGAAGGGAAGGCCATCTTACAGAGAGACCTGGACAGGCTGGAAGAGTGAGGTAGCAAGAACAATATGGAGTTTTAACAGAGACAAGTGCAAGGTCCTGCAGCTGGGACAACACAACCAAAGAGCCAGGTACAGGTTGGGATCTGTGTGGCTGGGGAGCAGCCTTGCTGAAGGAGACTTGGTGGACAACCAGCTGAACAAGAGTCAGCAGTGCATCGCTGCAGCAGCGAAGGCAAATCAGATCCTGGGCTGAATCCGCAGGGACATTACTAGCAGAGATAGAGATGTGCTCATCCCAACCTACCAAGCACTTGTCAGGCCACAGCTGGAGTACTACTGTGTCCAGTTCTGGTCTCCATGATTGAAGAGGAGACACAAACTGGAAAGGGTCCACAGGAGGACCATGAAGATGATGGAGAAGCTCTTCAGAGAGACTGAAGGAGTTAGGTCTTTTCTCCCTGGAGAAATGAAGGCTCAGGTGGGACCCTCATCACAGTCTTCCAGTATAAAAAGAGTGGCTAAAAGAGGACGGAGGCTCTCTTCACAAGGAGCCACATGTAGAGGGCAAGGGGCAACAGGTACAAGTTGCACCAGGAGAGGTTTCATCTTGATATAAGAAAGAAATTTTTTACACCGAGAACAATCAATCACTGGAACAACCTCCTCAAGGACATGGCAGAGTCCCCATCCCTGGAGGTTTTATATCAAGATGAAATCTCTCCTGGTGTAACTTGCACCTGTTGCCCCTTGTCCTCCCCATGTGGCAACCACGACAAGTTGAGCCAGATGATCTTTTGAGGTCCCTTCCAACCTGGGCTGTTCTATGATTTTATGAACTGACTGGCAAGGTAGCTTCAAACAGTCTCCTGCAAAACACCCTCTACTTCTGAAGCAGGTAATAAAAACTTCATCTCATATATATACTAAGATAACCTTCCCTGCCTTGTTTGATGTGTGTGTTTATACTAACAGGGATCTACTCAAAATACGCAATAAAGTAAGCAATATCCTTGAACTATATCCAGCAAGTCAATGACCTCGGGCTCTGCCCACAGGTATGCAAATACAGATATTCTAACAGAAATAGATAAATATCCCACTCTAGTTGATGGCAGTCTTGCTGTTTTGGCATAGACTTGAGTCACAATACACTGCAGATACCTCCTTTTACAAACTGTATATAACAGGCTAAAACTTCACCACCAATTTTTGTAAATGCCTAAAACTGTAGAAAAATATACCACAAAACACCAATATTTAAGCCACAATGACATACCTAAAAAAAGAAGTGACTGCTGACCAGGGAAGGCATCTATTCTATCATTAAGGTTAGTTTTAGACATTGTCATTTGTATTTCAAGTTGTCGTTTATCGGCTTCTCATAACCTTAAAATGAAGAAGTAGGCTTTACCATGTACTCTAGGCAGGCAAATGCTTGAATACAGATTCATTGGTATTTCTTCCTCCCTTACACTGTCTTACACCAAAGACTCCAATGAGGCTTGAAATCAACTAGTTTTAACTACCTTGTTCTTCTGTTGTCTCATTTATTTTTCCTCATCATTCCCAAAATAATACTTTTCTTGCCATTGTCTAGCTCCAGTCTGTCAAAGAACTTAGGTTCATTCTTGGCTTTAAGCATACTGAGTCATCTTATTCTGTTAGCATTTGATTAGCCTTCACTTAGGTTTCCACACAAATTAGTGGCTATATCAGGATCTTGCCCAATAATTCAAATGCATGTTGGAAGCTGACAAATTCCTGCAGTTTATTTTTAAAAACTGTTGACTTTACTACTTCCAACACTGAAATGCACAAGATTCCAGCAGCCTGTTTTATTAGCTGCTTATTTACAATTGTTAATAATAACTTACAAGTTATAGTTCTATTAAAAATTGTTCTAAAAATTACATTTATGAAAAGAAACCATTAAAAATGGAAAACTGGATGCATTGTTTCCTGGAGCTAATATAAACAATGGACCTGCTGTAGTTACAAACATCTCAATTTCACTCAAATCAGCAGTATTATTCTACAGTCACAGTGATGTAACAAAAAACTTGCTGCATACTCTTTTGAATCTGCATAAAACCACAGTTTCTCTGAAACTTTTGAAATACATGGAATACCTTTATTCTTTGCTGAGAAAGCTGACTACTGATACGGGCACCTCAAGTCTGCATACTGCTTAATAAACATTTTGCAAAAAATCATCTTCCGAACTGGGCTGAACGTTTAACCTCTTAACCATGAGATCTCTGAGACTAGAAGGAGGAACCTTCTACACAGATCAGGTACCAATGAGATAATCAACCTTTCCTTAGCAAAATCATTTGAAAAGCCCTCTGTACCTTTTTTTTTTTTTTCCAATTTGTGCTCTAGAAACCTCAAGCAAGGTTTTAAAATGTTTTTCAAATTACTGTGTGAGCACAGTCAGTAATCAAAGTATGCAACCACAGTTCTCATTTAAGACTGAAAATCTTTGGCCCAGATGCATTTCAACAAATTACACGCTTAACCGAGGTTTCTGCTTTTCTCCATCGACTGAACAGGGAATCTTCATCAACGAAACTCTTAATTTAGGTATATCAGTTGGGTGCCTAAAATTAGGTGGGATGAATAGAACTCAAAAAATTACACAGCACTGGTTGATGATGGAAAAAGTCCAAGGCAGTAAATCACAGGCTGATTTGAAGCAGCCTCCTTTAACAGGTCCCAAATGGTTCCTACAGTCCTAACAGCTTTCTCCTTCCAATAAAAACCAAAACGGCAAACAATGACCCACAGGTTGAACACTGCTCTGGGATCCAAGTGGGACTTTTCTCCCTGGTTCTCCATTTGGAAAACAATAAATGTCTACATATATAGAATTCCATAGACACAATACTTCATTGTTTCAAACCCATTCACTCTCTGCTATTTAAGACACTAGTAGTTCATTCAACACTCTACTACACTGGCTAAGCTGGTTTTGCTACCAGAGCCAAATTGTTTGAAGGCACTTGGGTATTTCCAAAACATGCTGCAATCTGACAAGGTGACTGTCAGCCTCAGTATTGATTATTTAACAGCACAAAGGAATTGTTTGATTCACAAGAGGTTGAAAGGCCAAATAAATGCATGTCAAGAACTCTATGTTTAGCTAATTATTTTTCAGATAAAATTGCAAGTGTTACATTTAAATTTCTAGTTAAGTGAAAACAGCAAGATATTAAATACCTTAAAACAGAGTATTTCAGAAGAAAAAAGAAACAATTAAAAAACCAATTTAGGTATTATTTTGGATATGCACATGACATCAGGGAGAATTTAGCTATTTCAGAAAAGAATTTGTAGAGATTGTCTTTGCAAAGAACATGCTTCTTGTAGTAAACAAATGATACAACTTTAGAGAAGTTGTTTAATAGCCAAATAAACCTCTTTAGGTAATACAAGATAAGAGAACAGGGGAGGTCCTTAAAAAGAAAATATTCTAAAATATAATACAAATAGATATACTGAATATTATATTTCTATGCACATAGATCTAGGAACATATTACCATGAAGCAGTCAGACTTCTGAGCTTTTTTTCTCCTTTGATTTTATTAAGTTATTAAAAGGAGTTTAAACTTTTTTTAAACTAAGCATTTCAAAAGGGGAAATTAGTATCAGTATAGTTGAGTGGGCACTTAGCTATTCCTTTTCTATTGGACCATGAATGACAATAGCGAGATCCCTAGTAATGTCAATCAGATACAGAAAAACAGGCAACTTAGATTTCTTGCATGACATCCAGGGATGATAAAACCCTATAGTTCAGCGGACAAGAGAACAAATACACATGTACAAATAATGCCTCAAAAATCAAACTTCAAGCAAAAGAAAATTTTTTTTAAAATGGGGAAAAGAGAGCTCTAATTTACCTAAGCACCAATACACTGGCGACTACAGTACTAACATACAAAGGCAGTACAGCAAGGCCTTGAAAAGAGGTGGTGCACCTAATGAAGACTTATTCTCACTGCTCCAGTTATTCCTGAAGAATAACTGAGGTTACTTCTATTGTTCCTTCAGACATCCCTGTGTGAAAGAGTCTTTGATGTATACAGTATTTCTAGATGAAGAGGGCAACTGTTGCATGCAGGTAAATTAGGTTTTGTTTGAAGAACAGTTGAAAAGAAATGTATTTCAAAATTAAAACCATGAAAAACAGCTTTAGTTGCACCTTTCTGCCCATATTTTAAAAATACGAAACTCCAAAAAAATTGAGCATAAAGATGGGCATATACTAAAAAAAAAAATAAAAATCATATATACTACTTCCTCTATCACTATTAGAAAAGATATCTTACCCTCTCTTTCTATCCCCAAACCTAGACAAAATTTGGAATTCTTGAAATTCAAATGAAGTACAGGGTAGAGATACAGATGTTCAGGTTAGATATCAGGAAGAACTTCTTCACTGTAAGAGTCGTTAGGCATTGGAACGGGCTCCCCAGGGAGGTGGTGGACTCACCATCCCTGGAGGTGTCCAAAAAACATTCAGACGTGACACTTCGAGACATGGTTTAGTGGGTTTAGCCGGCATGGTGGCATTGGGTATATGGTTGGACTTAATGATCTTTGAGGTCTCTTCCAACCATAATGATTCTCTGATTCTATGAAAAAGGGAGGACAAGAAGCAGTGAGAGAAGATCTACTTCAACTGAAATAGCGGTATTTCAATCTGCCTGTACCAGAATAGAAATGTTATTGCATACAGTGTACACAATACATGACATACATGTATGTTATGTAAACACTGAAAAAAGGAAAGAACTCATATTTCTGCTTTAGTTACATTTTCTGCCTTAAATTTTATTCCTCTATGATTCTCATCAAGTGCTCTGAACAAAACTAATTGAAGTTAAAACTCTCATGCAGTTTCAAAAGATGAGAATATAAACTAGTATTCTTCCCAATTTTGGCCAACACCGCTGTGGAAGTTAAATTATTGTTAAATGGAATGCTCCCCTCGTCTCATTTTACTAGGCGAAACAAAATGGAAAAAACATCTTTTCTAGAAAGCCAAGACCTAGCTGAGACAAACATTTGGTACTTTTCAAGCTAAAACCTGAAGTTTCTCTTAAGAAATGCTATATGGACAAATAAAAGGGAGATCATGGACATACATAATTCATTGCTGTATGCATTAAAACTTTTCTGTAAATAGTTGCCTCACAATTGCCACGGCAGTTAAGAAAACTGCTAGGGGAAAAAAAAAGCACCTGCTGTTCAAAAGGGAGAATACTCAGAAGTGTTGCTGTCACTTGATTGTTAATTCAATGAAAATTTTTAACCAAGCATAACCCAAATACCATTTGTCAAATCTGACTGCGAAGTGATGTTATTACCTCAGAGCGTATATGCTGGAGAGACTACATGTAGTGACAGAAACACTCTCATAGTCACTGCTGGAGATGGAGCTGAGGGGGGAATCACGTAAGCCATCCTGAGAACTGAAAAAACATACGGAAACAAAATGAACTGCTGAAGCGAACAAAGGTAAAAAACAGAGCACTGTGATAACTCACGGCTTGTCATGGTTTATACAGAAATAAGAGTAAACTGGCAGTTGTATTTTTGCTCTTCAGAAAATGATACAAACCTATTCAGTTTTCTTCCCAAAAGGACAGACAATTTGGCAAAGTCAGTGGGAACAGATCTTATAAAAATCTTCAATTTAATTCATGCCATACAGTTAAAACATTCAGGAAAGAACTGAGGATCTTACATTTTCATACGATACAGAGGGAATAGCATGCCCATGCTGCTAAGTGTGGTTTAACATTATAATAAAGACATAACAAAATTCAAAGTTCCTAAAGTCACTGTGTGTTTCAGGCCAAGACACCCTAAACAATAAGCTTCAAGAATTTCTGAAATACTGTGACAAGTCTGATCTGTTTCCTTCCAATGGGAAGGAAAAAGTCTGTGAGAAAGCAGAAAGCTGACTCTTCAGTGAAGGAGGTGAAGACAATACATCTACCCCGACCCCTAAATTCGCTCAGTCCCTGTAACTGCCATATATGTATCTCAAATCTTGTGCTTTAAACCAACAGATGAGCAAGAAGGAGCAACCCCATGGCAAACCACTGACACTTCATTAGAGGAAATCCACCAGCTACTAAGTAAAAGGGTATGAATAATTTAAATGAATGGTACACAACTTGTCTTTGGCATCCCTAGGCTAATGAAAAGCCTTTAAATAACACATCATTTTAGGTCTTACATCATATTATCAACATAAATGAGGATTAGAAGATTAAAAAAGTTTCATAAGCACTACAAAACCATCTTAGAAAGACCAATTTTTTGTTTCAGTAACAATTTACTGCTCAGCTACTGGAAATCCCAGAAGCTGAAAAAAAAATTATACTAGATAAGAAAATATGTGATCTTGAGCAGAGGTATCAAAGCTGTATTGGCTCTAGGCAGTGCAGAAGAATCATTCGAGCCTGCTGAACTCAAACGTTCAGTCAACAGAAATCTTTGGACAATGCAGACAGAAACCTAGGAAATATCTTTAGTTAAAAGAGATGCAGTTATATAGGTCAGGATTATTTTGTCTTACTTCTCCACAATTACTAGCAGATTTTGTTACGCTCTTTTGATTTGTAGGTATATGTAGGGTACATATTCAAGTCAGCTACATTCCAAATTATTTTATTCTACCAAATTTACTATTGTAGTTATTTTTGCAGATATAAGTCTGGAAGAATGCTTAAGGGGAATTCTTCAAAGCAGTGTACGGAAGGTATGTGCTCTAATCCCACTAAGAAATAATAGGATTTGTTTGCATACCTCCCACTAATCACTTGGAAAATGTAGCCCTTCATGTTCCTCATTTCTGATTGCCTATTTGAAAATAAATCCCAAGTGTACTATGCTTTAGTTGAAAGGAGCACCATCACAACTGGAAAATAATTTTATCAGACTTGAACAAAAATCTATTTAACTTTCATTCATTTTATGTAATTTCCCTTGCTAATTCTGCTCATTAAGATGAGATATATGCATTTAAACAAAGGCTTGCTCTTTTATAGCTCATCACCTTTACCCATCCAATCTTACAATATGGTCATGCTACTAAAATGTACTTTTACTATCTGTTTTATGGCAGCTAAATGATATTAAAAAAACATTAGCATGTGATTTCACAGCATGATTGAGCAGGAGAAGCTGTCTTGCAAAGATGAAATGTATTGTTCAGACTAAAGTAATCTTTGAACAGCAGAACCAGGAAACAAGAAAAACTAGCAAACTCAGCACCTTCTTTTATTCTCTCTCACCTCCCCGCCATTTCTAGATTTTTCCAGGGTAGCAATCCTGTCAGCTGATTTAGATAGTAACGATTTTTCTGAAAGATGTCAGGTTTGCTGTCCTTCAGTGCTTTCTGTGAAGTTCAGCCTGATATATTTGAAATCCAGTCAAAATATCTCAGTTACCAATAGTACTTGAAAAAAATTATGAAACTATTTAAGAACTTCAATTCAATTTTCTTAGGTTCTGGTCTTTTAGATTTTTTTTTGTTTGATTTGAGGTTTTCAGCTCACGCACAATCCAAAGGGCTAATGCTTTTCCCACAAACTCAGTTCTCATACTTTTTGGGGGAGTTAGACACTCTAGGATAAAACGTAAACCAAACAAACCACCACCCTAAGTACCATCTCTCTATTAAGAGCAGATATTATTTATTGTCAACATTGTCCCAAGTCACAAAATCACTTTCTATCCTGAGCTAACTTTGTGGAGTGGACAGTCCAAGCCAGAAGGCAAAATGATAAAGGCAGCACAAAGTGCTGGACCTTGATGGTAAGTAAACCTGATAAGTAACCTCTGAATATAATGGCACACAACCAGCTTACATTATCAACAATCTCAATGCTATCTTTATTTTCATCTTCAAAGATGTTCTCTGACCAGCTTACAAACCTCGGCTCATACCTCTTCTCTGTACTTTTCCTGTCATTTGAATCCTCTCTCACCTCTAACCAGTCACTATCAGCATAACTTCTTCTCATCAGCTCCACTACCTCTTCTCTTTTTAAGCCTTGTCTTAACACTCTTTGGCATTCTAACCTGCTTCACAAATGCCTTCATTTTCCACTATTTCGCCTTTTACTTGGTGCATAAACCTGGCCATGCTGAGCCATCCACTGATTTCAGGATTAGATATCCATCTGGTCAGTCATCCTTTGGCAATGTAAACTGCCTGGACACACTTGACACAAACCATGCTCAGAGAGGTTAGATTTTTGTAATAAAGTATGTGTAGTTCAGACAATTACAATGTGTAAACATTTTTCTTACTCACGTGTACCAATACAGATTGAATTTTTGTACCAGAAATAGTATTTATTATTTACAATGTTTATTTTATGTTCATATTCGTGCTGTAACTCTTCAGGTAAGAAATTCTGTGTTTATTTAGTACCAAGAAACAGGAATCCAATAATGATAACTCTGTTTTATACCTTCTCAGTGCTATACTAAACAGCTTTTTTTTAAAAAAAAAAAACAAAACAAAACAAAATAAAGACTCCTGGCATACTCACTGCGCTCCTTCTCAGTACACACAGACTCAGGATACGTTGTTGTAGAATTTTCTTCTCATTAGTGTCTGCATGAAGATTTGCTCAGCTTTTCTAAGATGCTGGTAGATCCTGAGGTGAATTGACCTGCTTTTCCCAACTCATGATTCCTGTTATCAGCTGATGGTAGCTCAGAGCGCATGTTCATTAGTACAATTATAAGAAGAGAAGGTATGCGCATACATACACATTCTGTAGCTGATAGCAGCTAACTCTTTCTTCCCACACAAGCCCACAGGTGACCTGAACTTTACCACATCTCATGCTCATTTGAAATTAATGCCGTGTTGGATTGGGATTCATAGGACTGTTTAAACTGTGTAAGGTGGCAAAAGTTTGTTTAATTTGTGAGGTCTTAAACGCCTACAGTGCTATTTTAAAAATTACATTCTAGCACGGGATAAACCCACCATCCACACTCATCAAAACAGAGTTCTTCAGCATTTCTGGTAAGAATATAGAATAAAGGTATGAGGCAACAGAGCAAAGTGGCATGGGGTGATATGGCTGCCTCTTTTCATGGAATACTGGCAGACTGAACTAACAAGCCATTTATTTAAAGCTGTTGGCCATTTTTTCTAAGTAAAAACCAAACCGAAAGCCACCTTTATCCTGGTTTGTGTGCTGTTTTCTACTGGAATGTGTTTCCAGCCTCCTACATTTAATCAAACCTCTGGTTGTTTCAAGGGATGGTTTCTTCATGAATGTTATTACTTGAGTTACAATTGCATTCCCATGTTATCTAGCTAATTGGCATGGATCTTCTCTTGTCCATCTCACTACATGAGAACTAACTCTAAAGCCCCATGCATCAGCTACACCAAATCCACTCAAATAAATGGCTTTCAAAATTCCGTTTTACCTACTATACTCATTTCAGGAATCTGTACGTTGAGAGTTAATACAGTTCACTGTTGATGCATTTGATATATGGACCTAGTAGAAGGGAAGCTAGTATAAAACACTAACACCTCTTATTTGCATGCGAAGGTTTCGTAACAGCAGTCACGTTATCAGATACCGCACAAAATCAGTGTTCAACAGACAAGGTCAAACACTGCCACTTTTAATTTGAGACAACTTTAACAATTGTTAAAAAGAAGAAGGGGAGGAGGAATTGAAAAAAAATTTATACTGAATCTGAATTTGGCTAGTTGTGCAAAGAAAAGAAACAGAATACCAGAAGGGGAAGAGAGGAATTTCAATCAACAGCCAACTAAAGGATTGCTTAAGGGAAGTTTTGCAGTTGAAAGGCTGATATTTTGTTCCCAATCAACTACTATTCCCTTCTTGCTGATGAAAAGTTTTCTTACTCCTGAATAGCCAGTTAAAAGACTAATCAATACAAGACACTAAGCAGACATGTTTTTATGTGAACATGCACAGCCGTCCATTAATTTTTACGCAAAAGGTAACTTTGTCATGTAAAGACACACACAGTTTTCTTTAGTCTCACTGTGATGGGCTTATATAGGGAAAGCATGAATTTAAGACATTTAATGAAGTTAATTTGCATTCCAATATCAATTAATCTAGTTTTGATAAAGGAGAACTTATAGAATAAAATGCTATAAACTAAAAGACAAGCTAGAAAGTTAATTTGTGTGGGTTTGTTTTTGTCTTTTTAAATGTAAATGCATCCTAAAAATACAAATGCTTCTTTTCCATGCATTTGCAAAGGTGGAATGACTTATCTTAAAGTTGTGGTACTGAAAACGTGCACACATCACATGTTGCTAAGGAGTGAACTAAATAAAATACAGGCAGAAAAATCAAAATTAGAAACCAACTGTATAAAACAGCTGTTCATCTTTTTACAAAGTCATTCTAATATGCTGAGGAAATAAAATTTAAAATATATTACAAAATAGACTATTGAAATATATATTACAGTATATACAATTTTAGACTACAGAATTGCAACTAATGGGCCAACTTGAACACCAAACTGGAGAAGAATAAATTATTCGTCTTATTCTAGAATTGCAATACAGATCAGCAAACAGCAAAACATACTTTTCCAAGGATGCCTCATTCCTCCTCCTTACACTGCAAAAGCATATGGCAAAATATTCTAAGCCCCCACAAATAAATGTGAACAGCGCCAGCATCTAACAGCCGATGGACACAGCTAGAGCTTGCAGAAAGTGTGAAGATAAGTTCTCCTCAGTACCAATTTCAGCTCCTTTTGCCAATTCTCAGGTGCACTGTAAAAGGCTTCACCAACTATACACTCACCAAATAGATCAAGGAAAATGCCCCCCCCCAAAAGGTGTAATTTAAAGTAGACATAATATACCTGCAGCAGAAAGGACAGAAACTATGCCCAAGACTCCTTTTTTAAATCACCACTGTTTTAAGGTCAGTATGCAGATAAACCACCACGCAACAGAATCAGGTATTTAAGACTAAAACTTGAAAACAGTAGCATTGCACAACAATACGAACCAAGCTGCCAAACTTCATAAAACATGTAGAAGAATCAGCAGTTTTACAAGGACTCTTCCAACTCTGGAAAGAACAGAAAGCCAAGTATTTCCAAAACACCCAAATAAACACGATCTTCACTCTTTAATTTTCTTTCCCCTCGGAAAAAGCAGGCAGAATATTACGACAGAATGAGCATTTTAAAAATCTGTATAGCTTGCTTCCAGTTGAAAAAGAATGTTAACTTATGGCCTCTTTTTATTTTTTAACCCCAAAACACCAAATGCAGCTTTGTCATAGTTTTATCATCTTCTGTACTATTCTTACATTATTTCCCTCCTTTAACAGGTTTGTTTGCCTTTACTTATCACATTATCCCTTCAGCAGATCAGATACTGGCTACATCTTTGCTGGCACTTTTCTCGTATTTGCATCTCATTAATGCTGATGCCCAAGACTCTCGGTGCCCTTTGTGTTTTATGTCTTTGAGATACTTGCAAGCAAATAATGGAAAAATACATAACATCAGCTATGACTTAAAAACCAAAGTAGTAAAGGCATGTCAATACCCAGATCTTAGGTAGAAGAATATTTTATCTGTATTTTAAACTCCACTGAGTATTGAAGCTAGAGAAGTGTGAAATACTAGGCATTTCAGATTTAAGGATTAATTATAGTAAACCTGACGGGACATTGAAATTATACCCATAATGTCATATTGCATAGTATAAGAACTGATTTACTAAAAGAAACAGTTTGTGTCACAACGCACACATTTGACAGCTGCTTGATTCAGACAAGGGAAAGAAAATTTTCTTCTCCTAGTTGGTGACTTACAGTAACTAAAAAGTAAATACATTTATCAGTTTGATGAATGAGCATACCCTGCAGCTATTCCATGTATATTAGATTGCTTATTGTTCTAGCTAATGGGTCCATCATTCTGAAAATAATCTACTGTCTCCAACATTTCCCCTATGGTTAAATTGGCATTCACAAGCATGTAATAGGGAGCAGTCGCAGAAGCCTAATGCGAACTTCCAATTTAAAAATACCATTGAAAAGCAGTGATTAGTCACCACCCAGGCAGCATGAGTAAGAAAAGGTCCATAAAGTTCTGTTTTGTAACTGAATTATCTCTTTTCTGATAGCATGACTAGTGATTCAGAGGCAAGAATCAAATCTATATATAGAGATATATATGAGAGAACTAAGGATCTACACATATATAACTTTTTAATCTAGTCCTCAGTAGATCCCCAGCATCTCCATCACTCACAGAATATACTGACCGAGCTTATATTAGAATGTTTCCAAATAAAGGAGCAGCAATCTAGTAACAAAATACCTCCATCCCTATTTCTCCACTTCTGCAAAGATGGAATATTTGGCAATTAAGAACGGATGTACAGTAGTCTCAGTAACAAATAGAGAGAATTAGATGTAAACAACCAAGTAACTGTGGAAGACGCTATGATGAAAACAGATAAACCCCACTAATTTGTTAACAAAATATTCAAAAATATTCACCCAAGAGTTTTAGGAGAACTCAAGAATGAATCAGATGAATTACTAACCTCTCATTTAAAACTTCCTTGATGCCTGGAGTTTAAAGGGGGCAATCTCCAAAAATAAAAAGATCTCCAAGGGGATTCAAACAACTCTAGTTCTGTGAGCCTGATGTTTGTACCAAGCAACTTAACAGAATATATCAAAAGCTAAAATAGGTAGACAATAATGAGAACGTCTGCCTGGGAAGAAGTAACATGGCTTCTGCAGAGGAAACCTCTTGGGAGTTCTCTGAAGGGGTCAAGAAGCTTGTGAAGAGTGGCGATTCAGCTGGCAGTCTCTGGATTTCCAAACAGGTTCTGTCAAAATACCTCACTAAAGGCTTTTAAGAAAACTAAGGAGCTATAGCATAACAGGAAGGGGCCCAAAAATGGACAAACAATTCTTAACCATAAATAGGGAGGAGCTGTTAAATGACCACTTCTCAGAAGAGCAGGATGTCACCACTGAAGTTCTTTAGGAGCCCAGGGGTTTTGTTTTCACATATGATCTGCAAAAATGGGGAGCGCAATGCGGTCCAAAGGGTTGCTACTGGTGCAGAGTTATTCAGAGTAATAATGACAAGTCTGACTAACAGCTAATAAAATGGCAAGTTGAGATTCAACTGGTAAACACAGGGAGAACACTTTTAGGATCACAAGCTCACAAGCAGGATCTTGGGGCTTTGGCAGACAACTTCAAAAAAACATCAGCTCACCACTTGGCAAAAAATCCAAAGTCAAATATTGGAAGCTATTGGGAAAAATCAACAGAAAATAATTATGCCACGGTGCAAATCTATGGTTTGCTCATATCTTGTGTAAGCTAGTTCTGATTCATTTATCGCTAAGAGGAAATAGTATAATTGAAAAAGGTTTAGAGTGAAACAAAAGGAATGATCGAAGCAATGGGCAACTTCTGACCAAGTAGGCTGTGACTTTTCCAACCTGAAAAAGTAATCATGTAGGCAAAGAGAGAGTGAGGTCTACAAAATCACAACTGTTGTGAAGAAGCCAGGCAGGAGCTGGGAGTCATTCAATGAAGCTGTTAAAGAGCCAGGTCCAGAACAAACAAAAGGACACAGAGGAACAGGGACCTACAGAACTCTCTGTAAAAGGACAATTCTCATGCAAAGTTTTTACAAAATATTAATGGAGGCTGGACAAGTACATGGAGAAGACGTTATTACATTCACAAACCATGGAGCCTGAAAAAAAAGCTTTTAAATATACATATATAATTTTATTATATTTTGCAGATTTGTTCTAACAAATTTCACTTAATATCCTACCCAAGGCAAAAATTAGTAGACAAATTGTCTGAGTTTTGTATACAAGGTATGACTTATCAGGACACTAATTAAACATACAGTAATTATTTTCAAGCAATATTCCACTTGAAGTGTTGCAAAAGCATGAAATGTGAAAGGGATTTGTGAATTACTTCTTAAAATGAAGTCCATTCAGAAACCCTGTTGTAAGGCCTCGAATGTGATCATACTTGCAAACTTATGACTGCAAATACTCAGCATAATGAGATAGATAAAATTACCTTCTCAAAAGTCAAGTTTTGTGCACCCTAAGTTGTGTTCTACCTGTAAGAGGAATTAACTCCCGTGCAAAGAACTCTTGATTCTATTTCCACTACCAGTAAAATATTTCATAATTCAATTGGTATGTTAGTAAATAAATGTTTATTTCCGTAGCCTCTATATTGTGGTAATGCTTCATAGCTCAAACTACTCCCACTGCGTTACCCTGAACTCTATACACATAGAATAAAAACAAAGGTCCTGCATCACACACATGATCTCTGCAGTACTGATACAGTAAGGCACAAAGAAAGCTGTCACAGAAAGACAGAAAACAACAATAATTTCTATTTAATTTCTTGGCTCTACTTTATAGTCTTAATACTTCAGGGAAACTGAGGACATTAGTCACTACAAAACAGGTTATCCTCTGAACAGTAAAACAAAATGAAGTCTGGTTTCCTACTGATGTGTGTAGAATCCCTATTGTCTAATCAAAGTTGAGTTGAAGCACAGCATTTCTTTAACACAACTATTAATACGGTCTCCCCCTCTTATTTAATGACAATAAGGAACTAGATATGTAGAAACTTAATCCATGACCTCTGTTCTTCTATCAGCTTTGATTGAAATTGTCCAATAGGTTTAAAAGCTGCTTCTGCACTCTAATAAGCTCCTTCAACACAGACATTCACAAATACACTCGTGCCCACAGGCAACATGATCAGATCAACCCCATTCTCTCAAATGAAGCTAAGGTAAGATATGCTTAGATTCTAATTTAATCCCATGCACCGATGCAGAAGCTAACTTTTTAGGATCTGCCAGACACACTTTTCCTGCAAAACAGCAGAGTACAACAGAGGTAATGACCCAAGTAATGTTTAGCAGCAATGCACTCTGTGTTACATTAAATGGGTAAGATTAGTATACTTGATTTTGATGATATAGAGACATTACATGATTAAAATTCAGATGTTCTCCAAATGTTTTCAAAAAAAAGCTGAAGTCATCCAATAAAAAGTTACTTGCGTTAAAAAATGTATATTGAAAAATTTCTTAATCCCGCAACACACTGTTTTCTTTAAAATAACATTAATTATACGCCAATCACTAAAATACAAGGAAATAGGAATTTATTTACATGCAAGTTACTACCAAAACATCAACATGCTCTTACCTTGAACTAGATCTTGACTTTACATCTTCCTTTGCTGTCCTTTCACTACTAGCATCTTCACTGTTGTCCATTTTTTTCTCACATAGTTGTTTTCTCTTCTCCCACTTCTTCTGCTCATTTGAGATGCTTTCTGCTTCTCCTTGTGAGTCATTTTCTGCTCCTACCTGTGAACCTGAGGAATGTGCCAGGCACTTAGAGGAGATCGGCAGTGTTTGCTCTTGTCTGCCAAAGTCTCTTTCTGCTAACAAAGTGGGTGTTTCAGGTTTTAATGTTTCCTGTGCAGGGACTGAACTGTCCAAGTTATCTACGTGGTCCATTTCCTTAGACTTTACTAATGTGTATGAAGCATTTACAACACCTCCTGCAGAATGTTTAGTCTTTAAACCTTCAACAGTGTCCTCCCTGCTGTCTTCACAGCTGCCACAACACACACAGGAATTAATTAGACAGTTTGTGGCAGCTATACTGAGTTTATGGGATTCATCCTCCTCCTCATTTGCTAATGGATTATCAGATCCAGGAACACAACTAATAGCTGCTTCTGGAGTTGTGACTGGGGATTCCGAGCTAGAGGAAGATTTAGGATTGAATATTACAGTAGCAGATATTTTCATTCCCCCTGTCCTGTGAGCTATCACTTCTGCCATTTCTGCATCATCAGCAGAGGCATCCCAGCCATTGAGGTATAACTGTGAGTCCGGACCTTCTAGACAGCTGCATGAATTCTGAACTGAAATGCCAGACACCTGTTTGCTATCTTCAATATTGTTATTATTGCTTAAGTCACTTTCAGCATCTTTTAGAAGCAAAGTTTCCTCTGTCTGATGGCCATTCTCATACAGTAAAGCATCTCTATATTGCAGGTTCTGTTTTGAATCGTGGCAAGGGTTATTCACCCAAGCAAAAGTATCACTTACTGAATCCAACCCAGCAAGAGCTTCTCCTGCTCCATCTAGGTCATCCATAAAAAACACTCTGTCCTCTTCATCAGTTAAATTATCAAGATGGTGTCTTGTTGGTGAAGCTTCTGTGCTAGAACTATTTCTTAGGCTAGGTCTGTGAGCTGGAGACTGACAGATGCTTGGAGGAGAAAGCAGGGAAGACATTTCATCTCCGACTCTGTGTACCATCCTATTCAGCTGTTCCAGCTCCTGTTCATCATACTGCATAGAACAAGCCAGCTCAGCCTCTGTGTTTTCAGCTTTTGCTGAAAGCTCCTTGGCAGGTAAAGTCACAGTTACGCCTGGCGTAATGACAGAGGGTACTTCAGGATCTGCTCTGACAGGAAAATCCACGTCTTGAGAGATGCAGAGGTTACGTTCCAGTGTATGCAGTTCATCCTCGGTTAACGTCTGAAGTAGGTCCCTGAAAATGAAGAAACACACACATGACTTCACATTTACAATCATAGGAGGCACTGATGTTACAGATTTCAAAAAAGCTTTTACTGTTAGTACAGAAATCCAGAACTTGAGGTCACAGAGTACTTTCAGTTGTGTAACTCAAGGTGCATTTGGTATTCATATTCAGAAAACATGCGATTGCTGATGCCTGAATTTGAGATGACTCATGCAAATACAGGGTACCAAATTATTTACATCCTTGCAATGAAGCCCCAAAATAAATAAATCTCAAAACACACCCAAAAAATGGATCTTTCCCCCTCCCCATCTACTTATAGTGAAAGTGTTACCCACAATTATATATATTTTGTCATTTTAATTTCTTAATTCACAAATTTGACTTTGATTAGCAAACCAATTTGCCATCCTTCACAGTAGATTCTGAAAATTACTTTGCAAAAGAGCACCATGGAAGTTTCACACCATTATACAGTCAGATGAAAAGAATTCATTAAAAATAGTAGTATCGCTTATACAACACTGGTGTCTTGGAAGCCTGCTCACTGAAACAGGGATTGGAAGCTGGCGCTCTCCTGCCTGAAACATGTAACTCAGTGTGCTGGTTTTGCCTGAGACGAGTCGGTTTCCTTCATAGTAGCTGGTATGGGGCTATGTTTGGATTTTTTCTGGAAACAGTGTTGATAATTCAGCGATGTTTTAGTTACTGCTGAGCAGGGCTTACACAGAATCAAGGCCTTTTCTGCTCCTCACCCCATCCCACCAGTGAGTAGGCTGGAGAGGCAGGAGAAGCTGGGAGGGGACACAGGAGAGACAGCTGACCCCAGCTGACCAAAGGGGTATTTCATAGCATATGACATCATGCTCAGCATATAAAGCTGGGGGAAGAAGGGGAAAGGAGGAATGTTCAGAGTTATGGCATCTGTCTTCCCAAGTAACCAAAGCCCTGCGTTCCTGGAGATGGATGAACACCTGCCTACCAATAGGAAATGGGGAATGAATTCCTTGTTTTGCTTTGCTTGCGTGCATGGCTTTTGCTTTACTTATTAAACTGTCTTTATTACCTCAACCCACAAGTTTTCTCACTTTTACCCTTCTGATTCTCTCCCCCATCCCACTGCGAGGGGAGTGAGCAAGCAGCTATGTGGGGCTTAGTTGCCAGCTGAGGTTAAACCATGACACTCAGTCATTAGGGAGGTAAGCTTCTGCTGATGTTAAGAATTAGGCAGGCCTAAAAGTAAACATTTAGGTATTTACTAAACTATGTTCTATAGAGACATGTAGCATCTCCAATGTTATCAAGTATCCTCCATATTGCAGGATACGAGGATTACGAGCACCTAAAAACAAAGTGTTATTTGAGGCTGTTATGTTTAAGTGCTTTATAACTTTAAAACAAACCCATAGACATAGCAGCACTTAATTTTAGGTCTGAATTTGATTTACACTATGCTACTCAATTAGAAACTACATATAAAAATATCCTCTGTCAAGACTGCTGTCAACATTTTCAAAGACCAGTAATTGTATTTTAGCATAAACGAATGGATGCGAAAAGTAAGACCTTCTGCTTGAACAGAGGCTAGGAGTCCATTATTCCTCATGTGTTTAGAAATCACTGGCTAGCAGGTGACAGGCAGCTGGCATAATAATAATGATAATCATCACATATTAAGAGAATTCCCTTAAAGAAGTAACTTCAGTCTAAACAAGAGAACCAAAACCACTCCAAAGAAAAACACATCTCAAATCTTGATTTCCAGTCAATGGCTTGCATTCTTAACTTTTTAACTCAAAGACCAAATATTTTTCCAAGTACTATCACTGAAAAATCAAATTGCTCCCAAAATATACCACTAGTATCTGACTTGTATATCAGCTACCCTGCAATTTTTAAAGATGATAACAGTTTAGATAAGCCTGCTTAAGTCAGAGTAAGTATAGAATATAGATTGTTATGGTTATGTACATTCCATATAATTAACATCTTTATTAAAAAAAAAATCCTGTTTTTATATGAGTTATATGACCCTGAAAAAAATTCTAAGCCTACAGAAGTAGTATCTTATAAGCACAATTGCACCATCATATCCTCCCCTTTTCACTTGTTTTCACATTCTCTAACATAGAAGATATTCATCTTCGAGTCCAAAGTTCGACAATTTTTTTCAGTCATAAATGAGTAAGAAAAGGAAATGCACAATCTTTGTAGACCCACTTACCTAACAAAGCTATACATCAGTATTGCTATCTGGCACACTAGAACATTTTAAAATACCTACACATTCCTTTCCTTTGTCTAACCAGTATATAATGATACCATCCTGTTACTCAGATCTTTTTTTTAAAAGAGTAATCAGTGTCTGTAAGAGATTAAGCATTTTAACATCACTGTAAAATCAAATTGACAGAGAAAAGTTTAAGTTTTAATGCCAACATAAAAATAGCTGTTATTATTATTGTTTACTTTTGAAAGACTTATATTAATATAATCAATAAAAAACATAAAATATCATGATTTTTGACATGAGGCCTTGTATTATGAATTTTCAGTTTGTCAGTTTTTACAGAAATGCTGTGATGTAGGATTTTATAAGCAGAAACAAAGTAACTGGGATTTTAGAAACACAACAAACAGAGTAAGCATACAAATGCAACAGTGAAGGGTTTAAGCTTGTGCCTCACCTATGCAAAGATGTTAAAAATGTAAGATATTCCTGGGTCAGGCCAGGGTCCGTCAAGTAGGGAAGCCTGTCTCTGACAACAGATTCTAAAGAAGAGCATAAGAACAGGACAACCACACAGTGATCTCTGCCGAGTGCATCCCACTGGCTTCCAGCAGCTGGTAGCTCAGAGATTTCCGAACCAAGGTGGCATCCTTGTGTTCAATAACCCTCGGTGAGCTTTTCTTGCATGGATGAAAACGTGTGTGTCAGGAACTGATCAACAGCCTACTGCTTAAACAATAGCTATGCTTCTCCACACACCAGCGCCGTATCTTCTTCTCAAAACATGTGAGAAAGAATTCGCAGCTTCTAAAGATACAGACTATACTACCAACATTCAAAGGAATTTGCTTTCCATCCAAGCTCATCAGCATAACTGGGAATTAAATGGGCCGAGGGAAAATCTAATACTGTATCTTCTGACTTCCAGCATCTAGTCTGGGGTTTTATTCAGCCTCCAGAACATTGCATAGCTGTGCCTGGGATTCCTGGGTACCCAGAACTGCTCTGCTTCCTTTCTGAAGACACAGAGAGCCTGACTGTTCAAGACCTATCTGATACAAGTTTCACACATTCACTGTGAAGCAAGTGCTAGAAATACATACTTACTTTATGCTGGCTAGCTTCATTGACTTCAGTAACAAACTCTGTTTCTGCGAATAACAGCACTTCAAAATTTAAGAACAAGTGTGTGCGGTTTTGAGGATAAGTAAATAAAGCTTGATAAAAAAAAATAAAATCAATGAAATCAGCTGACAGCCCTTGTGTCTTTTTAGGTGAGTTAGAGCCAGTTGTCTTGCAAGAGTTGCTATACGTAATCAGCTGGATTACATGTGGCAGTCCACCAGCCCTTTTATTTCAGTAGAGAAATAATCCTGCTTTAAAATCAAAGGAAATACACTCATTTTCCCAATTCAAACACCAAAAATTTTGCTATGAACAAATATAGCTTGTTCTAAAAGAGGCTCAGACAATTATCTTCACTTCTCTGCATAAGCAAACACCCCTAGACTCACTGGGTCATTTTAAATACAAGTTTCCTTGTAAGGTGACAAATGTTTGATCAACAGTTATCTTTTTGATACACTGTATATTCAATTACACAGGATTCACTGCCAATATTAGGAACATGGCATGTTTAAAATGCCTATGTGGATATTGAGAATAAAATTAATGTCAATCAGTATACAGAAAGAAATGTTAAATCTCACTACTGAAAGTTTAAAACTAAACACCAAGGCATCATTATGAAACCACAAGGTTTAAGCAAGCTGTAGCTATTTCCACCATTCATTTCCTTTCTGCTGAAACATCTGTAACTTGTCACTGGACACAAGCAAGTGCTGTGCTTCTATGGAAAAAAATTCCTTCCTCTGTTTTCATTCAGAAGCTGCAGGCAAAGAGAGCTTCTGCAATCCACCCTGACAGCAGCGATGCGCTTCCTTCTCTCAGAGGCTTTAGAAAACACTATATTTAAGAAAGGTGCATGTTGAGGTTTCTCACCTGCTTTTACTCTTTTTGGCATACTATCACAGGAAGGCAATCTAGCTTTGAAAAAATGAGGCAAGTTCTTAAGATGTACTCTGTTTGTTACAAGCAGTAGTAGAAATTTACTCTGCCTATCGCAAAACCAATAAACATATTTTACGCTACTGCCAATATCCAGGGTGCAGAAATTACTTCTTCAAAGGTCTGAGGCCAGATGTCCATTTAAAGACAAATTTGGCTAAATAGATGACAGGGCCACAAAACCCCAAGCGCACTGATCTCGCACATTCTCCAAGCCTCCTTCATTAACTTTGCTCCTATTCTGATTAGAATTTAAAAGTTTGTTTTCAGAGAACAGCACTGTTGCTATTGCCAGCCTGTGCTTCAGTTCATGCTCTGAACAGAGCATAAACAGCTGTCTTTATGGAGCTGCCACCATAAGAACATGATGCAGGTACAGGAATGCAATTTGCATCCTCCTGCTTCTGCAGTGCTGAGCCAAGTTCAGCACACCGAAGTCCACAGATCTGCTCTGATACATCAACACTGAAAAACCAACACTGATATATAACAAATATCACTGGCACTCCTTTACCACAAAAGTTTTAAATCAACTCAAAGTTTTAAACACAGCCATCTGGCAAAAACTAACCACTTTTCCCCCAATCACTGTGCACATTCTAAAAGCATACAAGTTTCACAAGCCCCCCCACATTGTTTAACACACTGACAACAGGTGCACTGTATTTGCTTTCTAGTCAATGATATAGGAAGGTTTCAGTGTACTTAAAATGGTATGATCCTCTGATTCTGCACCACTTGATCTGCAATCTGTTCGATTCCACACCAGTAAAATCCATAGGGACCCTGTCATCAATTGTAACAGTCCAGAAACAAGCAGCAGGCAAGCAGAGGGCTCCGAAAAAAGGGTAGAATTAAAGAGTACTGCAAAATCCCAAGTTTGCTCACCTCTGAAAATCTCCATATAGTAGTCTTAAATGTACATATAGGATAGGTAATATTTTATCACAAGAATGTTCAGTGTCACAGGCATCTAAATTAAATATCTATGCACATACCAGATGATATGCTTTGTGTGCTTACTAGGCAGATAACAATAGTTTGGCAGAAAAGGTTCAAATGTCTTAGTTTAAAAGGAATAGAGATAACACTACTATATAATTAGGCATTGGTAGATGTATAAAATATGCTTTACATCTAAAATAAAAATCAACACAAGTACCCAGCTTAGGAATTAAAGCATTCAAAATCATCATTTGCTGCTCAACCTTACCAAAACCTAAACAAGAACCCTTACTGCTTTTCTTCAGAGAGTCTCCACAATCTCTGTTGTTTTTAAAGTTGCCAGCCACCAATAGGACACCAAAAATTTTCCGAGCCAACAGATATTTTTTTTCTGCTAGTTCTGATTTAATTATTTGGATCCATGTGAATACCGCACTTACCATTGCCTTTAACAGGAGGGATGTTTTAATATAATAGAGCTTAAAAGTTATCTCTAATCCTACAAAATAGTCAGCTGTGTATTTGGTGTTACTCCTTGAGTTAAAGTATTTAGCTGGCTCAAAAGTTACAGAACTTTATGGAGAAATTCACTGGGATGTGATCATATTCTGCAGTAAGATGTTGTTCTATATTCTTACAACAGGCGCATAACTGCAATACAAGATGCAACTATTTTAACAGAAGACTACTTGAATCTATTTTTGTGCCTTAACTATTGGTAACAGAGACTGGAGAAAGATTCCTGGAAAAAATGCTCTCTTTTTCTGGGAAGCAGAAATATCAGTATCAAATATCTCATTGCATCTTCCCTTATACGTTTCTGTGAACATTCTCACTGAGTAGGAATTGCAGCCTGGTAAGTTAAAAAAAAAAAAAATCTGTGACGACAAAAGAAAAATGAAGTCTAGACACCTTAGGTACTTTTAAAAGTAATTTAATTACCCACATGAACTGCACACTTATTTGTATCTCATTATTTTCATTCAACGTATTTTTCATTCAAGAATATTACTAAAGGATCTTTTTGAGCCCAGTTCTTTCAAATATTCGAGTTTCACCATTCCTTCAATTCAGAGACTGCCAGAGATAAAATTTCACATTACATCTTAGCATCTATCAGAGCAAAAATTTAAGCAAGTTATCTCACCAAGAACACTTTGCAAACTTTGTCTGCCAGACAACTGAAATCGCATTTCTTAATGCTTACTCAACAGAATAAATATAAGCCTTAAAGTATATCAGAACTTTTTCCAAAAACAAATCTGAAAGAGTCTTTTTATTTTTTGAAATTTGCATTGAAAATTGTAGTTATTGAACAAACAAGCACTTTACTAATGTGTTTTCAACCCAAGCATTAAGTTCAGAGGAACTGAAAATTAAATGGACTAAGCAATAAACTGACTTAATTGATTTTCATTTTCCATGTTGTGAAATGTAAGGAGTAAGCAGAAAGTACAGATTATGAGAAGTATATTAGCTTTCAAACATTCTTTTGGCTTCAGTCAGCCAGTGGAACACTGGTGAAAATTTCCGTGATAGCCATATACTGAGAATAAGGTACTTTAATGTAAACTTCATGGACCTTAAGCTTCAGTGCCATTAAAGTTCCCTCCCCCCCGCCTTTAAACTAACTGAAGTTTCATGTTGTTGTTCCTTACTTGGTGTTTTATAAAACCATAATCACTCAAAAAACCTGCAAACATTTCAAAATGAATATCATTAATGTACCTAAAAATAAAGCTGTATCACTTCTAGACAGAAATAATAGGAAATCTTCAATGGACACAAAAGGCTGTGGTGTGCATATTCATAAAAGCTAACTTCAGAAACAGGCTCCTCTCTGAACCATCCCTGAAAGAGCTTCTATTATCCCTCAGGAGATCCCTGATCTCTAACAGGTGAGAGGAGATTAACCTGGATAAATTTATCAACCTGAAAACTATTCTTACATCAAACCACCATCATGACATACAGGGAAGGTGATAAACAGGTGAAAATTGGACACAGGAAAGAAAAGAATTCTGCAAATTATCTCTAGAGATTTCTAGGAACAAAATTTGCAGTTGGTATATAAATTTGAATTCTAAGAAAATAATAGGGCTTACAGGTTTAGAAAACGGCTCTTTTTGACACCCAGATAGAATAAGGGTGAATATAAAAAACCTGAATATAAAAATCCTTTAAAGATACAGCTTGATTTCTCCAAAGTAACAGATCAGTCTTCTAAAGATCTCAACTAAGAAAAAAAAAATTTTAATGCTCTTTGTACTTGAGCCAAATCCCACCTCTCCGATAGTTACCAAGACTGAAGCACTGTGAAAAGAGGTATATTAAAAATGATCCATCCTGTAAAAACCGATCCACAATATGAAAAACTGATAGTCATTTCTATTAGATTAAGAATGATCCGAGTATTGCATCATTACATAATGAGAAAATGTAATAAGCCTAGTTAAACAGAAACATTGATGCTAATTAGAAACAGGATCTCCCCAAAATAAACTGCAACTTTAGTATTTCAGGCATCATCCAACCATAAGGAAAATCTGAAATGTAACAAAATGATATTCAGAAATAAAGAAACTATCACAAAGACATTAAAAGTTCAGAACACTCTCATGAAATGAAAAACGACATTTACTTATTTCATGGGCATATCAGACAGATGAGAGGAAAACATGGTTTGTCGCTAATATAGCAAATAGACACAGTTTTCTAGGCATGGGTATATGAGGCAGATGTTACTTATTTCATGGGCATATCAGACAGATGAGAGGAAAACATGGTTTGTCGCTAATATAGCAAATAGTTTTCTAGGCATGGGTATATCAGGCAGATGAGAGCAAAATATGGTTTGTCGTTAACATAGCAAACAGTTTTCTAGGCATGTGTTCTTTTTTAGGCCTCCGATTTTCACTTCAGAAGATAAGCAGTTACAACCATCCTTTATTACTTGCCTTATTTTTCTTAGCAAAGTGTGAAAAGGTCTGAAGAGTTCAGACATGTCTTCTGGTTTATGGTCCAAATTTAATGGTCCCTCAGAGTAGACAACAAGGCCACTGTAATTCAAACATACGCACGAACACACAGAACAATGAAAATTTCATTACGCAGAGCAACTACTGAATAAGGAATCAGAAAAGCAACTGGACATAAACATTAGAGCTATACTCAAGTTACAAATCGTTCTCTTTTTTTTGGTCTTATTCACTCACAGTCAGAATTAAATGCTATTTAATGTAACAAGAAAAAGATCCCATCCCCTCTGTCCACCCCCCCTTAAATATGGGAGAAAAAGCAATGGAAGCATAAGGGGAAGAACAGACATTTATTTCATTGCTGTGGCTGACCCATAAAAAACCCAACCAAAACCAAGAAACTGATTATGAAGTTGAGGAAAGTCCACTGACTTGAGAGATTGCAAATGGCTTTTTCTTTACATAATTTCTAGGTAAGACAGTTGACTCTTGAGTTCCTATTTTTCTACCTCTAAGATAAATACGACCTGGTATTAATATGTTGCAAAAAAGAAAACTCATTTGCTAAATCACATAAAACACATTTTGATAAAACCACACTTCTAAATCCACTCAGTACTTGTAGAATTTTCCCTGGAAAGAGGTTAGTTCATGATCCTGAAAGCCTCTGTGTACTTCACTGTAGATATCTCAATATTTCCTCTTAACTGAATCACAACTGCCCAAACGTGTTTGTGTGTCAGGGATTAAACAAAATTTACCTTCTTCACAGAATCTGCTGCATCATACTGCACTGTGTCTGAAAGAGTGGATTCCACCCACACCAGGCACCACTCTGCTTAAAACTGTTTAATCCTCTGCCCACTGCAAAACTAACATACATTTCTCAAAGGCAAATGGATCACACATTCTCAAATTTGAGATTACATAGGTTTTATTTTTCCCACGCCATTTTCTCCTTCCTGCCCTTACAAGTGCTCAATTACCCAAGGTATTTCAAAGGTATGTTCTTTTCTTGCACTCAAATCACATGTTGCTTCAGAGAGCTTTCCAGCTACTCTGCATCCAAATCATCCAGGGTAATGGGGACCCTCAGCTGACTAACAAGACTGTTGACGTCTTTTGATCACCAGCTGTTCACTAGCAAGCACCCTGCATGACCGCTGAAAGCTCTCCGAGACACAGCGGCAAAGTTGCTGTCACAAGTTATAAGAATCCCACTGAAGTATTTAAAAAAAAAAAAAAGGACCACTTCCACTCTGCTTACCATCTGGGTAATACTACTCTTTTTCTGCTGCTTATAAACCCAGAGTCTGGCTTATGCCCTGGTACCAGGATAGTACTGTGGTCGCCCACCAGGCTGGAAGATGGCCATCAGGTTCAGAATTGTCAAGGTAACAGAGGGTCCAAGAAATTCAACTACTAAACTTGAGCAATATTGCTCTGGGCACTAGGGTTTTGAGGGCAGGAACAGGAAAAGGGGAGAAGAGAGAGAAAAGTTGCTTCTTTTGCAAGTAACTTTTTTTTTTTTGGTGGCTTAAGACAAATTATCCTGTTACCAAGGTTATATACTTTTATTTTTTTCTAAGCTTTCTGAGCTTCAGCAAGCAGGATGCCATGAAGCCAAGTAGTTGTTGCTGACTCACGTCCTGTGTTCTGTCTAAACAAATGTTACTTCTTTGCTGAGTGGAAGCTCGAAGCTGCTCTCACAGAATTTTTAACTGATGCAAAGATCACCATTCCTTTGGCTTTCAGGTACAGTTTGCTTTCCATAGAGCTTAACTCTCAGAAGAAATTTAAAAAGATAGAAGCGCGCTAGAGTGCTACAAAAAAAAATATTATGAAATGGTTTCTGTATATGTACGATCTTTGAAAAAGTTCTGAATCAGAGCTTGAATATAGTTGTAACATGAAGAGAACTAAAAGTTGGAAAACAGTGTGTCATATTTCTTACTAGGTTCAAAGTTCACTGACACCTGTTAACATTCTAGGTAACATACACTGATAACGTGTATGGTAAACTGATGTCTGAAAGAAACCTTAAATAAATATGACTCTGAAAAGTATTCCTTAAAGCTTTGCTATTAGGGGACTGAGAGGATCCAGCACTTCTCCTTGCCCCAGACCCATCCTTCTTATTAAGACACAGAGCAACAGTATGACAACTTTACGTTGCATCTGTCTTGCATTTAAAGGCTTCTCCTTTTACAGTCCAAGTAAAAGGCTTGTGTTTCTTCCAGACAATACTGTATCTGGATGGTGTAGTTTTTCTGTGGAACTTCAAATGACAATAATTTATTTTCAAATCACTGGATACTTAGGAGCCATTAAACTTTTTTCCTCTTCTACCTCTCTATCCTTCTTCGTAATTTGGGATTGACATGGCGTATTTTCCAGAGAGCCCTTGGTTTTCCAGTTAGTCATGACGTATTCTTCTTCATTGTGTCTTCCAGCAGCTTCAAACTGAGTTCTTGCGTTCCCATTGTCTTTTGATAATCAGATTATTACTGTTATTTAAAATGACAGTTAAAATCCTATTTAACAGGAACAACAGGCCACAGGGATTTCCTGAGGAGAAGCATATTACACTCAGGATTTGAGTTTTTTTATTTGCCTGTATTGTACTACTTATATTAGCTAACTTTACAACATTCACAATGGTAAAGTATTAAAAACATGCTGGCTTTACTCCAGAGAAACTGCTGTCTTATTAAATCATGAAGACTCATTAGGAAAAATGCATCCAATCTGTTCAATATTGCAAAAACCGCATGAAGCAAAAACACTGTTTAACTTAGTTGTCTTGAGTGGTCAATACGGGGCACAAATCTACACATACGTTATACATGTTAATACTTTCCTTGAAAAAGATTTAAGCCTAATTCAGTGGTCACAATGCAGTTTGTCATGACAATTCCTTTTGAATCTGGAGTAATTAAAAAAGATACACAACTCCTACTGAAAATTTTTGGTTTTCAAGACTTGTATCCTTAGGTCATACTACTTTTGAGTAACATAAAACATATGCTTTCAAAAAATATTTCTGACAACATGACATTCCATAGACTGATGTTCTTAATTTTTTAATTTCTTTCTGGAGGATGACTGATCAATTGTTTCAGGTTCCTGCCTTCTACATTTAGAGTTCTACCTTCTCATTTCTTTTTTTCTCTTGATATTCTACATGAAACTGGTAATGATTTAAAACAAAACATAATCCTCTTCTTAAAAATTTTTTAAAAAGAAAGTACAACCAAACTCAGGTGAAAGAAAATATGTCACAATTCTGAACAAAGTTTTTGAAATCTTCAATAAATCTTTACATGAGGCAGAGTGGAGAGTAGTTAAAAAAGTTACTTACCATACAATGGCTAATCTTGGAATTGTAAACATTAAAGCTGGTTCATAGTCATCTATCATATCTTGAGTGAGGTATCCAAGCCTTAAGGCTCTAAGAAGAAAAATAAAATTATTTAGTAAGAAATCAAACTCTCAAAGAATATATTTCAATAGGAAAAAAATTGTTATAAGACAAGCCAAACTGGCAGTATTTAACTCATGAACTATTTTTGTACAATCTAACACACAAGGTACACAACCGACTGCTATAGTCTCTGCTTTAAACAAATAATATAAGAAAAAAAATCTTGAAACACTTGAAGCTTTTATAGCCATCTGAAACTAAAATAATTTTAAAGCCATTTTCCCTTTCTATTTACTATTTCATGCCAAGTTTCACCTTGTTACTGAAAACCACTGCTGCTTAAGAGTTTTTCAACTAAAAGAAACATTTTAAAAGTAATAGGGGAAAGTATTTGGTTGCATTTTCAAAAAAAAAACTTGCTATAATCATCTAGGTCAACCCTCCCTAAACAAATCAAACTAAAATCAAAACCAGTTCTATACGGCAACTATTAGTGCAACCTAAGGATTTAATATTTGTGGGACACTTCATTGTCCTCTAATAACTTTATCTTAAGCTCCTTTTAGACTAAACTCCAATTTGTTTAGGCCTTTCCCTTGGCTATGTTTTCCAGGTTTCTTCACAACTTCTTAAACTTCCTCGTAAGTTTCACAACCCTCAGATTTCTTCTCCAATTTGTCCATATCAGTGTGTAAGATAACACTCAAAACTGCCCACTAGTCCCACTGAGATCTGTCTGGTTCCAAAACGAATGGAAATAACAACTGTTTCTTATTGGACAAGCATTGTTTTGTACTAACGATAGATGGACCCATCAGTGCTTGGCCCACTCTCACTCCCTGTTCCTTCCTACAGTCCACTACCAGATTATCCAAAGTTGCAATGAGAAAACCATCTTCTTCCTCTTACTGGGCAAATATGTGTATATGTAGTAGCTCTCTGATGAAAGGTAATTCCTCCTACTCGTTGTGACCACTTTGAGTTGTAATCCTGTCTTACAGCACCTGAAACACCTCTGATCTTGGTGTAATCTATAGATTGTGGCAGTGTGCTCTACACTCCTTCGTTCCTTAATGAAATATTGACCACACCAGACCCAGGGCCCTACTTCACAAGTTCTCCTAATATGACAGCAAACCAACATTTATTCCAAGTGCATTTTACAGTCAATTGGTCTCTAATAATTCCACCCAGACTACGGTTGACTAGCTTCCTTTTGAGAACAGAATTGCACTGCCCAAAACCTCACTAAAGCTGAGTATTTCACATGCTGTCCCCCTCCAGTGCCCAGCTGCTAGGCTAGTTACTCTGTCACAGGGAGAGGGGGGAACCAAAAGGAACAGGTGTTCAACACAATACATTCCAAACAAATTCACATTTTTCTTACCACCTTATACTCCTAAAAGATCTTATGAATTGCTGGATTGGTGGTGGTTTGGTTTTTTTTTAACATCATCTCTTCATACATACAGAGTCAAGCTCCAGTCCTCTTTTCTTTACAGATTTTGAAGAGCCTTTACAAGTTCTTTATGATAATCACTAGAGTTTCACAGATGATTTGAATCATCTCCCCATGTATTCTTGCATGAAATATCATTAACTCTTGATGCCTTAAACAGATTTAGCTTATTTAAATGCTTAGCCTTCATATACACATCTATAACTAGGCATACTTGGATTATTGACTTTTGGCGGGTTTTTTGCCTAGAAAACAAAAAAGCACAGGCTTGTGCCTGGCAAGCATGCTTAATGCTTTTTAACTTTGTACCTGGATACTTAGTATAAATGCAAAATACCTGGTGTTTTACGATGCTTCACAAAAATGACAGGTAAAGCGTTTCTACAAAATTTCAGACTGAAAGTAAACACAAATGAAAAGCTAGTACTTAACTGAAAAGCTTACCTCTCCACAGTTTCACAGAAAAGCACGATTACCTCTTGCTGTACGTAATACTCTTTTGGAGATTTCACAGGTACCATGGCCGACACGTAACTACAAAGATTATAAAATAATGTACTACTATTTTACATGCTTTAACAAATCAGATTATAAATAAAAACAAACCTAGGACAAATCATCTTAGAAACCTTATCTTTCCCATACCATATGATATTTATTTTGACAGTGTTCACTATGAAAAGTATACAGTGTACGAATCTACAAGAAATGCAGCTGATTTACTTATTGCAGACTGAGGCAGTGGAACTCAGAAGTAATTTAGAAATATAATTATACACATTTAGCGATCAGAACTCCATAGTGTGTGGCACAGGGAGGCAGGTCCTAGAAGGATTTTTATTGCCGCATCTTGGAAGATAGAATAGTTTACTCTGCATTTCCTTAAGAAAAAAAACTGACTAAAATGCACATTTTATCTAGAAAGGCTTTACCTGAAATTGTATTAGTAAAATTCAGTTACCCAGCAGAGACAATTTAGGAAGTTAAAAAATTTCTATCTGGAATTACATGCAAAAGCACAAATTCACAAGGTAAGAAATGCTGTTAAAAGTGGTTTTCTGTCACCATATTACTTAATCAGTCATTTGTAGACTGCAGGTAACACGGGAAGGGAAAAACTTGTTTGCAAAATAATGGCAAAGAAAAATGCTGTATGTAGAGAGTTGGTACAGACAGGCCAGAAACTGTGCTCAGGCAGTGTCAAAAACCAGTTATTGATTGTCATCTGTGTCTGCACTCAAAGCCAGACTTAAAAACATGTTTTTAGCCAATGTTTTCAATTAAAATGTTTTTTTAATGTAACAGTGTGAGGATGGTTTTTTCAATCAGAAAAAATTGCTTACCTGAGTAAAACAACCCAAGAGAATATAAATACTGAGGAAGGGGCAAGCAGTAACGGGAGACAAAACAGTCTACAGAGCATTCCCAAGAAAAATTTAAAACACTACCCAATTCTAAGAAAACTGTTCTGCTGAGGGTAGGAAAGGCTGTATTATATTAGATCCATACATAATCTTGTCCAGTACCCTGTCTGCAACTATGCCCATCACCACAAACATCTAACAGACACGCAGGAAGCTGGCTTAAATTCTGAAGCACAATGCAAGACTTAGTCAATGTGACCTTTGATGCAATAAGCAGTTACTTTTCTCATCCTAAAAGCAGTTATTTTTATTTTTGCTATAAACCTCCAAGCCACTTTTCAATCACAAGTTTTTAAATCAGTGAATTCCTGCAGTTAATTATGGCTTATGTAAAAGCACTTCTTTCATCAGATTTCAATTTGCCTTCCTAAATTCACTGAGTGCATCTTGCTTGTATCTCTGAGCACAACAGAACAAAACCTCATAATCTCTTGATTATTTGTTATACTTTTTTTTTTTAAATGTCTCTTATTTGTCACCTTTCCTCCAACAAATAAAACATTAAGGGTAGAGATTTGTAACGTCTTTTTGTGTCTTGGAAAACCTCCCTCAAATGCCATATGCCAGTATGCAAATGGAAGATTACAGTTTAGTTGAAGAGAGCAAATGTTGATTGCTGAAAAGCCATTTAATTTTCTTCTCATTATTGCTACACTCGAAGGACAATCTAACAAAACAAATTACTGAAGAATTCAAATACCATGATAAAAAAATTACATACTTTTTCCATAAAAACAGAACAAAACAGCTAGCTTCCAAAATCAACAAGCCACACAACAGCTGTAGTAGCCAAGCCAATGCTCATAATGCATTTACTTCAGATCTTTTACCTTAATTCAAATTCAGCAAAAAGGACGTCAAAATGCTTGAGTGAATCTTTCATTTTTTCTGTGTAGAGGTTCAGATCCCTTAAGGCCTGGTCACGAATGATATTTCTAACTTCCTCTAGGCTTCGCGTCAGATCCTTGGCCAACGGCCTCATAGCCATACTCTCAATTTCACGATTCATAATAATTGAACCAGCAGCCAAACACTATGAAATACATGAAGAGAAAATATTCATTTTTACAAAGTTACTTTTATGTTTAAAAAATGCACAAGATGTTATATTTAACACTTTGAACAAGGGCAGTATTTAGCCCCAATTTGTTGCAAATTATTAAACAAATGAAAGATTTAAGAGTGATTTGCCAAGAGCCATAAGCCTTCCCATAAAAGATTAGACAGCAGCTCACTCAGGGAGACGTGAGAACATGGGCAGGTTCAAGTGTGAAAACCACAGAGCTGACAGAAGAACTTGGAAAAGTTCTTCTCCCACTATTTAGACCACAGATATTGGTAGGACATACGCTCTATGCAAGCAGGGACTGCTTGCATGGGGGATGTGAATCCAGCTAAAGTATGATCAATGCACCGTTTTGATTCAGGTTTGATGCTTGATTTTGTAAAATAAATCTATTCCTTGCAAAAAGAACAGAAATTCTGCAACCGTGATGCCTTTTGCAGCAAAACTGGTCATACTGGTTATCAAGCCAGGGATTCAGCTAGACCAGTATCCTGCCTCCCACAGACGCTCTGCATATATTTTATAGGAAAGAACAACAACAAAAAAAAACAGTTCACAGAGTGATTCTTCTCTTTCAGTTTCTGGAAAGCAGCTATTTAAGAGACTCCTTGCCCCAAGTGTTATACATTGACTCCCTCTGACCAGCTCACAAAGACATTAAAAGTAGGTTTTTACTGTAACACATTAATAAAACTTTTTAAAAATCTTGCTATTCAAAACAAGTTGTTTAATAATCTCTGCTGATGGCTTTATTCCTTTATGGATACATTTAGAAGACAAGCAGCACCAATATAAATCATACTTGCTGTATTAATGGAAATACTTTTATTAACTGGAAACATATAAGGTTGTTCTAGTCTCAAAGTTCTCTTTATTTTCTTTTTTTAATCTCCATTTGCAGCTGTGTCCCTCCTCTCTCTCCTGCTCTCCCCTGGCTGGGAGGCATTTCTTCAGCTCTGTATGGGGGACCTGCAATTCCAGCCCTTGCTCAGCAACCTGATGCATTGGTTCATGTTTTAAGGGCACTCAAGAGAAGATCACATTCTTACCTCTTATCAGCCAAAACAGCATTTATGGGAAAGTATGGATAAGGCAAGTCCTACCTGTTGACAAGTACTCTTAGTCTGATAACTCAGAGCAATTGCACCGACAAGGACACAGAAGTGTAGGTTCATAACAATCCATACAGTCTTAACTACAGGAATTTACAGGACAGTGTCTACAGCAGTATGAGTTAGCATTACTTCATCACTGCATATGTTACTTTCTCTGACACCAACAAGTGTCTCCAGCATTTTGGTTTGATTTCAAGACAGTGAAAGTTTGATTTGGAAAGAGTAAAAGTTTTAGCTTATGTAACACGAACAGGGAATGAAGTGAGACTTTTTTTTTCCTGCTAGAAGATACTGGCTGCCTCAATGATTCCCTCGAGCATTTTCCACAATGCAAGGAGAAGTTAATACATTGGCAGGTATTCTTCCTGTTTGTTCGCTGTTGTAATCCCAGTTTGAGATAGCCCATCAGGATAAAAAAAAAAATATCAAGAATATTAATCAGATGCTAATTCACAAAATAATAGTTTTTAAGAAGTGGTCATAATGACAGCAGACAATTATGAAAATAAACTAGTATGCTGTTAGCCCAACCAATATCAAAACCATAGTTGAAGAATCCCCTTTCACTGAGCATCCAGAGAAGGTTCTCCAAGATGTTTACTTTGCTCTGTAACTATTTTCAGGGAAGTCTCAAGGTGTACTTTAAACTTCTGGCTTTATGCCACAAAAAATTGTCCATTAACTCCAAGTAACAGAAATATGAGACTTACTTCTGCTCCAAACCAAAGCTGTCCTGCAAGGTTGTCATGGCGTATTTCCTCTGGAAACTTAACACAAAAGTCTCGGTTGGCCCGTTCATGTGGAATGCATTCATCCATGATTTGATTTATGATGTTCAAAACATTATCCTGAAGCAAAATATAGGACAGCATATATACCATTCCCACAGAAAACCCACAAATTTTTTTTCTAACTTTTAACAGAATTTATTAGTGAGGCACCAACTAATTAAGAAATATAGAAAACGTAGTATTTAACTTATATGGTCATCACACACACACAGAAAACAAAGAGGAGAATATGCATAGGAAGAAGTATGGCAAACTTCTCTTTTTCTAGTTTTCCTAGAGACTGTTTCTCAGATTCACCGCACTTAACTTTGACTAGTTTAGTGAAACTTCTGATGAAGTGGCACGATTTAAAGAACTTGTTACCTCCAGATATCTATCAGTAAAATATCAGTAAATAAACTAGAGGTACAAGTAAATTAGACTTCTCTGGTTTCCTCTCACCAGCCCCAATGATATCTACTTCATTCTTCCCCAAAAGAATGCCTGACACAGTACCCTGGAGATGTTAGAAATTGAGTTATTTTGGGACCATTGGGCTTGAACAGACTTAAACTCATCCTGGGAATCTAAAGCAGGTAGTTTCTACACTCAAGTTCCCAGTGGGCAAGGGCTGGCACATCTGCCTGCCATCTCACCCCCTGGCCATCCAGGAGGATGAGAAGACACTGCACGAGTCAGAGATTCTTAGTAACTGCTCTGATCTACATCTACATCAGGACAAAGATCAAAGACCTGTAACAAGCTTCTTGATATGCAGTAAATAATCTGTATTCATTTAGTTGAAAAGATAATTTTCACACACCACTGCTGGGAACTGCATGGAATTTGATTATCATAATAAAGGTAGACTCAGAGCATGAAAAAGGCTGAGTGCTTTCATTAAAGATGTTTTGTCTGCCTCATGCTCCTTCCACTATTTACAGAATTCATGTTTTATTTAAAAAAATTTTCAAACAAATAAAAACAAATCTGTCTGTATAGAACTGTTTAACAGGCAGAATTGCTTTAAGTGTACACTTCACTGTTTTATTTCCCTCTGTATTTAAAATACAATAGAAGACAGGAATTTTGAAGAAAACTGCCCCTTTAGTATGTTCCACACTGAGAAAGACAAAACCTACTTTAAGTACAAAATAAGATTCACATTTTCTGTACTTTCAGTGCAGACTGCTGTTAACTGCTGTCACCACAAAATAATCTTAACATTAATGTCACAATCACAGTTGTCTTCATCCAAAATGAATAAATTAACCTTTGGCAAATTGGTACTTCATGTGTTAACAATTAAAACATTTTTACACAAATGTATTTTTTCCAAGTCTGTCATGAGGTAACACATTTAGTTTCAATGAAGTTGTTAAACAAACAACACCCCATACATTTAAAACACACTGGCACACATAATATTCAATCATCTTCTCTACAAACAGATCTGAAAACCACTCTATAGCTCCTCTGCAGCATCACAACACAGACCATGGCTAGCAGGTATGAGAAGAGACAAGAAAACAAAACCAGATTCACCGACATAGGAAATACTTAATTTTAGAGATGCACTCCTCACTCTACTGGGTATAACCTACTGTCAGGATTAGTGGGGCACTTGGATCCTTAGGAATCCAAAGAGATTCCCATTGTAGAAATTGAGGGAAAAAACAACCTCACAATATTCCCTAGTTTAACTGCAAGGGGAACTTAAGTTCAAATCCTGGAAGAAGACAAAACAGAGCAAAGATGCCCACGCTCTGTTTTGGCACCACCATCCTGAACCACTAGCTGAAGAACAAGCCAGACTGCCACCATCTCCCCTCTCCAGGTTAAAATGGAAAAGGCCATGAGTCACTCATGATGTATTTTAAATCAGTTATTACTGGTCTATTTTGAGACCAAGTGCTTTGCCTGTAGCTCCCACTTTATCACTGGAGCAATAGACGTTGGCACATTAGGATGAAAAAAGCCAGATTCCTGTTTTCAGGGAGTTTGCAAAGATCTTTTAGCATTGGAGAGGTACAGTGCTAAAAAGTAATCCTACCAGTTAAATTTTACAAAAGCTGCAGGGAATACACAGAAATACTATGGCTAGGAAGTCTGAGAAGACTTATATTTGAATCTGATTATATCAGATTTTAAAAAATACAATTCCATTTTATTTTAGGACATGATATTCCAATTTATTTTGCTTGCCACAAAATCTGAATATGGGAAAACGCAATTTGTAATCTCTTGCTTTTTTTCCTAGAAAGCTGCACAGAATAGTTTGAGACTCATATTGAAAAGCTTTCCTCCCTGAATATTTTTTTTTACTTTAATGCATTATTTTTCTTATTTTACAGCAGCTACAAGGCAGCTTGAATTCCCCTTTTATAATCACCTACATACATACTCAAAATTCCTGATATATCAAAGAATGTTTTATGCAAATGGAGTAAAGCAACAGGACTCGTACTTGGTCAAGCAACTGTTCTGTACTTTTGTTCTGTTTTTCTAATCATTATACCTGTAGAAAAGTACTAAGATTTTGTCTAAATCATTTCAGGAGATAATTACAAGCATAATGAAATTTTGCACTTTAATGCACTGAAATATTGCAACTGAAGGCAACAGAATATAATAAAAATAATTAAACTTTTTACAATGCAAGTATAATACTAATTTTTCAGTATATCATTTGTTTACCACCTAAATGACATTTAATATTCTTCCTCATTCCTTCAATACCTCTACAATCTCTAGATGCTTCTGCTCCAGAGCACCCAAGATCCACCAACACATTTCCATGTATGCCCAACTTCCTGAGTCAGTTTTAAAAAAAAAAAAAGTTATTTGTAACTTGTGCAGTACTAGTAACTTAAACTATAGGTAATTAGAATTTTAATATACACCTTCCAATGCAGATAAATCACAATAGCTCAATTTCTGGTCTAGCAGCAGTTGTTTGTAAAGAGTTACCTGGCTTCACATAAGCAGCTGGTCATTCTGTCAAAAAGCGAAGTGAAAAAGCCAATTAAAAAGATGAGCATCTTTTCCTGCATACTCTAGTGGTGATACTGGAAGATTAAGGAAGGAATAGTTGATGGAATTTTGCCATTTAGTGTATAAATGCTGAAAAATTTCTACAAGGTGAATTGTTTTTGCTGTTCCGAGATGTGCAATTTCCCAAATTCTCTGATTTTCTACAGTGTTTATTTTATCCTACTACAGAAAAAAACCCCACAATTCTCCATCACTTTCCTTCCCTCCTCCATTCCTTCTTCTTATGACACCCTGAGCAGAGTAACATAAATAGGAAATCTGGAATGCTTGCTCCCATAATGATTTCCAATGTCAGCTGCTTTGAAACTGGAAGAATGCCAGCCAATTTAGACAGACTATCCAATGCATTGTAAGCAAATTAGTCTTTTCTTTAAAAGAGCTTCAAGAAACATTCAATTTAGTTAATTACAGTATTCTGCTTTGTAAGCTAAGAATGAATGGGTTGGGATACATGGTAGCATTGAGGTTTTGCTCTAATTTAAGCAACAGAAATCAATTAGTTGGAATTGAAGTAGTAAATCTTTCACTTGATCCATCGTTCTACATAAAAGCCTCTGGATTTTAATGTATCTTTTGGTGGCTTTATCTGTTATCTTTCGGTTCATTTGCATATCGGGATGAGCACAGTTTTGTTTCAACTGCTCTGTTTAGGCTTTCCAGCAGCACAACAGGCAACTGCTGCAGAGATTTTGCTTCAGGATTCACTCCAAGTTCCTCATGTCCTGGAAAACAGAGCTCAGTGTTTCACATAATAAACGGAGAGCACTTACGTTTTCTTTTGATAGGAAAGATAATGAGCGGTAGTGAGACAATGTATGTAGTTAGCCACAGTAGAGGATAAAAAGTTAGTTTATTTTTGGCCCAGCAGTAACTGGCCATATACTCAATAATCAGAGCATAAAGCTAACAGCAATTGCTGCATTAGCTTTCAGAATAGGTACAAAAAGAAAAACCAGTAACTTCATCTTACTTATGCTCTAAAACGTATGTTTAGATCAACAAAAGGCATACTTACCTACGCTTTCACACACTTTCTTGATAAAATCTATGCTCCTCTTCCACACTACAAAATTTAACATGACCTTCTTGAGGTCTTTTGCAAGATTTCTTCAGAGGAAGATAACTTCCTGTGTTGTTCAGTACCCCTTTAATATCCATTTATTGAATTATCAGTAAAATCTAGTCAGGGTAACACAGGCTGTGATACTATCACCATAAGCCTAATAGATGGCATTTTAGCCTCTGCGTTTAAATATATCCTTCACATTTTTTGTTTCTTTTTCTGGCTTGATGTTAAGTTGCAGCCCTCCTTCAACATCACATTTATGACAAACAGAAGCAATCGATGAACACAAATTAAGGTCAAACGTAACAGAAAATTTTGTGGTAATTAAAGCAATTAGCTAGCATCCAGGTTTTTATGGGTTACTTTCATTAACAGGAGAAACCAACGATAAGGTGATGTACTGTCTGATGTAAGTAACAGGATTTCAAAGGACACCAAAAGTCTGGCTTCAGAACCCAGCAGGGTCTCTAGAGACAGCTGTTTCACCCATCAGAGATCCAAAGTCTCTCTCCAGACAGCAACAAGTTCCAGCGCTTTCCCTCCAGCCCATCTTGCACAGATCCCAAAGGCTGTGCTTTCAGTCTCTCTTTTTTGCCTGATCAGCTATTTGACTATTTCCCACTGCCAACTTAGAATCATAGATCACTTAGGCTGGAGAAGACCTTTAAGACTGAATCCAACTGTAAACCTAACACTGCCAAGATCACCATTAAACCACGTCCCTAAGTGCCACATCTACACATCTTTTAAATATCTGCAGGGATGGTGACTCCACCACCTCCCTGGGCAGCCTGTTCCAATGCTTGACAACCCTTTCGGTGAAGTAGTCTTTCCTAATAGCCACTCTAAACCTCGCCCAGCACAACTTGAGTCCATTTCTTCCTGTCCTATTACTTGGGAGAAGAGACCGACCTCCACCTGGCTACAACCTCCTTTCAGGTCATTGTAGAGAGCGATCAGGTCTCCCCTCAGCCTCCTCTTCTCCAGGCTAAACACCCCCAGCTCCCTCAGCCGCTCCCCATCAGACTTGTGCTCCAGACCCTTCACCACCTTCGTTGCCCTTCTCTGGACATGCTCCAGCACCTCAAGGTCTGTCTTGTAGTGAGGGGCCCAGAACTGAACACAGTACTCCAGGTGCAGCCTCACCAGTGCAGACTACAGGTGGACGATCACTGCCCTGGTCCTGCTGGCCACGCTATTCCTGATGCAGGTCAGGATGCCATTGGCCTTCTTGGCCACCTGGGCACACTGACAGCTGTTGACCAACACCCCCATATTCTCTTCTGCCAGGCAGCTTTCCAGCCACTCGTCCCCAAGTCTGTAGCATTGCATGGGGTTGTTGTGACCCAAGTGCAGGACCCAGCACTTGGTCTTATTGAACCTCATACAATTGGCCTCAGCCCATGGATCCAGCCTGTTCAGATCCCTCTGCACAGCCTTCCTGCCCTCAAGCAGATCAACACTCCTGCCCAACTTGGTGTTGTCTGCCAACTTACTGAGTTGCCAACAACAATTATAGATGATTCACTCTCTAAAAGTAAGTTAGGATTTTTCTCTGTATGAACTTTGGGCAGTAGCTCCCAGTTTAACCTAGCGCACTATAGTGCAGTACCAAAATTCATCATGAATTCAAGGCAATTTAGATCTCTACCAATTTAAACGCTGTGTTGCCCCACCCCAGCAACAATGATTGCTGCAGTTTGTGTTGAACCGCAACATTTTTCTTCCTGAGCTGTCTTGCTAGTGTACCCTTAGAAGGGCATTAAACACTCCAAACATGACAGGTTTATTAATGGCAATTTTGATCTTACCTCCTGCATATATTCAAAATTTATTATGCATACACTAAAAAATTACATCTTCCCAAGTGGAGCGACAGTTACATATGAAGTGGTGAACACTGGCACACCAATTTTCAAACAAAAGAGGTCAGATATTTGAGCACAGCTTCCAATAAAAATGGTTCTTTAACAAAGATGTAGTATTTCTTTATTGGCTAAAATGACATTTTTCACTAAGCCAGCGTGCACTCTTTCGACAAATTACCTTTAAATTTAACTTACATCTGTTCTAAGCGTCTCTGTCTCTAAAGACCTAATCACGGAATTAATTTCCCTCTTTTCTTACTACCCACCCAAATATAGCTCTCAGTAAATAAAAGAGGAATTCCCATTTACAGAATGGCTGTTTATAACTAAGACCAACTTGAGAGACTACATTAAGTACAGCATCATTACAGGGCATCATCCTCTCTCTGCAGAAAAGAGTATTTTCAGATCTCAAAAATCTAAGTGTTCCCTGATGCTACCATAAGAAAAAAAAATGTTTTACTCCTCCATGCCAAAAAGCCATTAACTAATATTAGACCTGACTGTCTTTACTGAAACGAAGTATACCCAAATTTGTACTGAAAAACTGTTCTCAGTACAGAGCTTTTCAGTCAAGCTTCCCTTTATCAGTAAGAGAGAACTTAAGAATTTTGTCCACAGTGAATCAAAATATTACTAGATAAATATCATGGATACAGACATGCTCTTACAGCAGTGTATACATACTTAAGCCTTTTTACAAAGTCTTTACAAAAAGAGTCTAAAATGTTTGTCTTTTAACATAAGACATTTGAAAGTAATCCAGTAAGTAACCTGGTATACTGAAATCTCCTTTTATATTGTTTCATAGCAACAGAAGAATAAGAGATACTTGCTTTGAACATGGGTATCTGCTGCAATAAACAGTCCCGCTGCCTTTGTACCACTCCAAAGCTGCTCCACGGCAGAGGCCACGAGCAGAAGAGAGGGAATGTAATCATGACTTACTGCCGCTTTGGCTTTGCCTTCCCCTACCACAGAGTGAAAGCATCCTGCACCCCCAACACTTAAAATTTTAAAATCTGCATTCATAGCCTGAGTACAACAAAAGAAAAATCAACTCTTCTGATACTTACAGGCTATTTAGTGTATTTAGCCCAATTATACTCAAATTAATTTTCTTCACAGTGCTTTGAAGTACAGTAAAAACATACAAAAGGGTTGACAACCTTGCATGTTTTCAAAAGAAATGTTACAAGCTTTCACTCAGTCACAAACCCAAATAGCAAACAGGTACCTGACATCAACTCTTTGAAGATGTCAGGCAGCACAGAGAAGGTATCTGTTGGAGCAACGCAACTCATACAAGTAATTATTATTAGGAGTAATGAAATGACAAATGTTGTAATCAATTATAAAACAAGTGAACTGGAGATGAAACTCTACAGGAAAAAAAAAAAAAAAAAACAAAAAAACAAAACCCTTACAAGCTCTATTATCACAGTTAAACCATACAGCAGAAATGTGCATTGTCTGGAATTGAAGGTTAATCTTGACATCACCACTTTAAAAATGCCTTTCTTTCCAGTTTCACTTTCTTCTCTAAACTGGCACTGTCCCCACCTTAATTAAACTGGAAGAGATTGTATAAAAAAAGAATAATATTATTTGAACAAGGCTTGGTGCACTGTCCCATCAGTCAACTGCCCAATCCTTCTGGCAAGAATTTCTGGGTTTCCTACATCTGCATCAAGTCTCATAAATATAGACCTTATGAGAATTTCTCTAGAGACCACCAGCTCTGTTATATTTAAGAAAATGCCTCACAAACAGGTACAATTCAGAAAACGAGCACGATTCCCTCCTCACCACAGATCAAAGAGTAACGCCCAGGCATTCTGACACAAATGAATGGGGTGAGGAGGATCTGCTTTTGCTTCCTACTTCTCTCTATTGTTTAAAAAATTATCTTTGTTTACTACAGTTTCTAAACTTTGGGAAGGTTTCTTTCAGACAACTTCTTCCCTTGATCTCAATAATTACCCTGCTGTCTCCTTCATTGACCTCCACTAACATAACCAATATAATGTCTCAAGGGTTGCAAATTAAGCAGGCTAGAAAGACTTGGCCATTACTTTAGCTAAAAGTACTCCTGACTCAATCCACACTGTTTAACCTTTGCATTAATTAACAAAATAACATCAGGAATAAATTCTTACCAACTTCTAACCAATCATTAGGTTTCAGAATCCAGTGGGGAGTTTCTTACAGCTTTAGCCTAACTTGTCTCATTTAATGAGATCTATTTCTGCCTAATTCTACGAGAAAATGTTCTTGGATGGACAGATGCAATCAAACACAGAAACGCTGCACCTCTGAACTGCCTCATTGTTCACAGTGATTATGGTACACATTCCCAGTTTGCTCTTGTCAAGAACGTTAATGAATACAATTAGTATTTCTTAGATAACGCGCTGCCAATCCACTATGACACCGGCATTGTCCTATGAGTTATTTAATAGCTCTTCACAGATACCTTCTTCATCAAGGGATGCTCATTAATGCTTTCTTTTTAAAAATTGCTTCTCTTCAGCATGGATACAATTCAGATAAAGCACAGAATAAAAGGGTGTTTTGTTTTTTTTCCTTGAGATTCCCTATTCTCATACCACTTAAACGTATCAGATTATAGGAGACACCTTCAGAAGTTTCTTTTACATCTGAAATAGAAAGCCACTTTTCATCAGATACACAGCAAAGGCCATTTTGCAGTGTAAGCATTTAGCAGTAAGGCCAACTTGAGAAGTTAGCCCCTTACCTCACCTACTTTGCAGCTTTTGCTCCCATCTCCAGGCTGTCTCACCAGCACTGTGCTTACTTGTAAAATGCACACTGTGTGAATGGCTTCAGTGCGCTGATCCACAGTAACCCAGGTCATTTCGTTGCTAAAGTTCACAGAATGCCTCTGCAAATACTTGCATCAGTACAGCTGAAGATGTGGCTTCCTAGAGATCTAAAGCTGATCACAGCTTATTTAAACTGGCTATGGATAAGGATCTACACACCCACCACTGTCTCTACAGTTTGTCTGCAGATATTCCTCCAGCTCTATGTCAGCACTTTCATGTCATCATGCACCCACACACACAGTGAATCGTGACCGTTTGGCTGAAGAGTGTGACCCCACCAAAGGTACCTCTACAACCAGGCTTCCAGGTGATCCCACCCACTCCATGGCTGTTCACTCACTGCTGGAACATGAGCCAGCTTCCTGGAGCAATGGTCTGGTGCTGGAAGGAAGGAAGGACAGACAAGGCTATCTACCTCTTTTGATGGCAGCACAGTCTCAAATCAGTTTAAGCTAATGGGAAGCTGTGCTTTGAGGGCATGTCATGCTGAAGTGTGGTGACAGGAACAAGAATAGTGTAAATTTGGAACGGAAAACCTTTAAATTGACACTGCCAATGGACCATGGAATTATGCCTAAGGAACTATGTGTGATAACACAGAAATAAATGTTTGTGCAGATATTTCTTAATATAAAAATCAAAGTTTATTTAACCTTTTTTGCCCATACTCAACCACATATCCAAGCAATAAAGCTAAGAGATTTACCAAAACTAAAATGTTTGTAACATTTCTATCGAGTGCCCACAGGCTTGCTTAAAACGGACTTGGCAATCCTCATGCGCAGCTGCTAAAGTTATAATAGGACTGACCAAAACCACTCAAGTTTACATAAATATTTTTTTCTGAAATCACTCTATGCATTTCCATTAATACAGTTATAAAACCTAGCAGTGTTAATCCACAGCACTGGTAGATTTAAAAGCCTTTACCTGCTAGGAGAGAAAGAACACATTTTGCATTAAAAAAAATCGAAAATCTGATTTCACTGAATACAGAAATAGAGTTACGTTGAAGTTCTGCAGCTGTAGAAAAAAAGACAAAGAAAGACCAATGTAGTATTATACCATCAATAAAGAGTACTATCCAACAATAGTTCAACTCAAATCTTTGGAAACCTCTAATCTAACACAGCGTTCAGGCCTAGGATAATTTCTACTATATTTTAAATGAGTGATTTAAGGATCTCCTAAAATTCACATAAAGATAATGCTGCCTCCCTTGTTGAGAAATACCCTGAAAATTTTTTCTCAATTATAAAATATGATGTACTTTTAGACTCTTAGTTGCATTGCAGAATAAGCCAGACAACTGTAAATAAGTTAATTAGATCTACTGAGAGAACTCTTCACATTCCACCTACAGGGTTAAATTTTTTTCCAGTCAAATTTGCAAAATCCTTATGGATTTCTTATACAAATAATAAACAGGGCTGACACTGAGGCCAGACATTTTTAGGAATATGTGAAAAAGGAAAATATTTTTTATCACAGTTATCGTGCAAGTCAAAAGCAGACATGACTCTTCAAGCCTGTTCAAATTCATCTTTGTTTATGAGACTACATCAGACCTAACCAGAAAAAAAGAAAGACAAAACACACACAAAACCCAGCCCAAAATAGTTTCTCACAGTATCAGAACAAATCTAAAGCAAAAATTACACGAGCTTACATCACTAAGACCGTTTATTTCAGTGCCTCAGTTGCACAAATCAATTCAATAAGCTTTGCAGCCTAAAGATGATCACTTACACTTCTACATGAACTACTACGCTGTTTTATTACGAGCACTATGTAAGTGGAACAACAATGACTTTACCAGTAGCTACAGATACCCTGGGGCAACTGAGAAATCAAAGAATACAAATATTCGTTGCTTGGTATTTGCTTAAGTAATTTTCATGCACAGAAACCCCGAGAACTAAAAATGTACACTCAGGGCAAAACCAAGAATTTATATTGTGTACATCACACAGTAATATCAAGAACACTACATTTTAAAAATTAGATTCTGGGCTTTTTTCTGAACTACGGAACAAGGAGCAGTATCAGCATAGAAAAGAAGCTAGCTTTATTTGCTTTGCAGTGGGAAGAACTGTGTACTTGCAGTAACACTGCTGTTGTTCATCTCAACACTACTTTTAAAAGTGCTGAAAAAAATAGCACTCCTCTGTAAAAACTGGAAATCCAGCAGGAGAGAGTAGATGGCATAAGCAAAAAGGTAAGCATTCTTAACCAACATAGCACACTTTCTGCATAATTCATTTCACACAAGTATTTATTTCCCAAAGCCTTTAAAAATGGGAAGTTTTTATGTGTGCAAGTAGTGCAAAAGCATGTAGCAGCAAAGCCTACCATCCAATGCCTGCTCTCCAACATCAAACTCTTCCTTGTCACAAGCTGTTTTCATATGAACCATTGCAAACTTCTTTGAAGCAATACTAACTTGCTAATATGTGCAATTCTCTCAAAAACCAGTAATTTTTTTTAAATGAGTCTTAGAGTCTACATTTTTTTTGACTAAGACTATTGTGCTGCAGTGAGCTAACACAAATTCTTTCCAAAGTCTAAGTTTGAAGCAGAAGACAGTCACTGTGTCTTTACGCCACAAAAGGAACTTGGAGTTATGACTGAACTATTTAAGCTTCTGCTCCTCTCTAATTAGAAAATTGCAAGGACTGAACAATACCCTAATGGGTAACAGTGTATTTTCTTCCCATGACTTTGAACTCCAGCCATTCAATTAGTAATTTATTGTTAAATGATATACTAACAGTAACAATAGGGCAGTCTGAAATTCATCTATTCTCTCAAACTCCAAAATATTTTGTAATCTCTCCTTCTAATATGTAGAAGTCCACGTTGCGCCTAATGCATACTACATGTAGATGCAGATATGTATGTAGATAAACATCTAAAGGCTTCCTTTTGTTTAATGAAAACTTACTTATGACAACCTGATACATGAGAAAACAAGGTTGCACAATATTCCACAAAATATTCTTCATAATAAACCATTAATCATATTTCAAATATATATATAGACACAGTATCATAGTATTGGTGTTACATCCCTTGAAAACAGATTAACTATTTCAGATACATGAATTATTTCATATAGAAAAAGTCAGTCGTTATTTTAACTTTCAAGTATGTTAAGGTCACAATGAAAATTAAATTCCACTGCTAAGAACTGTCTTTAAAAAAATAATTTTCCTTCTTGATTTTCTTATCATACTTACCCAGCATTAAAGGAAAATTAAATGAAAGAAATGGATTTTTTCCTTACATAATTAAGTGAAAAAGCTTCTTTTTAAGAAGAAAACAGACTTAATCCCCAAGTACAGAAATATCACCACATAAATAATTCGCACTTATCGTTACTCTTGCTAACATAGTGCTACCATGTGCATATGGAGGAAAGAAGGCAAACTGCAGTATATTTAAGTCATGAGACTACATAAACAATTCAGTGGCCGATACTAGAATTTATCCTTCTTTGCAATAGTAAAAAGAAAATTTAAAAAGGAGAAATATAGCAGAACTGACAGCAATCCTCTGATGGCACTGTTGAAGAATGTGGAAGAACTATAAAGCCCCTGATTGTCAGACACATCACATTAATTCCTACAGAATTGGATCTGGTATAGTCTCGTACTTCACAAATGCTGAGAAAAGTCAGTCTTAAAATGACCTGGCTCCACTGTCCCCATTTAGCCTTCAAATGCTCTGGGAATTACACCAGCATGTCTCAGGTCCACTATGTCGATATTCAATCAAGATACCAACATGTTGATTTTTCTTAATATAAAAAGTATGATCCAGGGCAGATAATCATCCATTAGGAAATGAAACATCATCTTATTTTTTGAATAGAATGTTAGAAGACTTCATAACCTCAGAAATTAAGAGCCTTCTATAGCTGGGTTCTCTTTCTCAAAGAAGAAAATACCAGATTTTTTAATTTGAACAAAAAACTTGACATCTAGACAAAAAAAAATTGTTCTAATTGAAGCACAGAAAATATTAATCTTGCTCTCCTGTTATTGCCTCATGTTTTAAATGGATGGCTACCTCATCTTCCACTGGTGCATTTTTCCATAGGAGTTTGCATGAATGTGGTCACTGTGAGTAGATGGTGCCATATAACCTCGCATCACAGTCCCTTCAGTAACAACCTTCCCCAGCATGCATTATTTAGTATAATATAAATCACATCCCTTTTTTCCACCAATAATGAATTAATTGTACTTTGTATACAAAGGTAAGTTCCCTTTTCATTATCTAGCAACTTGTCAGCCTGGCTCCAGTTTCACCCTGATGCATTACTGATTGCCAACTTTTATTTTTAAATATATATAAAAAAAATTCCAGTGTCACACTCTGAAGATCCTTTCCATTTGCGAACACACAGAAATCCACGCATGCTCTATGACAGAGTTCACTGCAGCTCAGTCATGGCTCTCCACTCAGGGAATTTTACTAGGCATTTTGCAAACCCTCCAACAACTTCAGCATTGTGTGTGGTGGTGGTGGTTTTGTTTTTCTTTTTTTAAATTAAAGAAAAAAGCAATCTAGAAATCTGTACATGGTGCAAGCTGAAGTGAAAGGCAATGGGACTGGTTTCCCTGTATCAGGCTGAAATTGGTAACCACCTCCTGAAGTGACCCATTATCAAGCATCAATCCTTCAATAAGACACTAAAGACTATCAGCTGAAGAGCTTCCCCCCACTTTTAGACTTGTTTTATCCATCCACCTCCAGCTTCAGAAAGCAAAAAATGTTTTTAAGCTTTTAAGATACACAAAAAGCTTATTTCAAAGATGAAGCGTATAATTTTTTTTAAAATTAAAATTTTGATTCAACAAGGCCAAGTGCAAGGTTCTGTACCTGAGTAGGGGAATCCCCAGTATCAGTACAGACTGGGGAATGAGTGGATTGAGAGCACCCAATAGAGTAGAAGGACTTGGGGGTATTGGTGGATAAAAACCTGAATGACCTGGCAATGTGTGCTCACAGCCCAGAAAGCCAACCGTATCCTGGGCTGCATCAAAAGCAGCGTGACCAGGAGGTCAAAGGAGGGGATTCTCTCCTTCTGCTCCGCTGTGGTGAGACCCCCCCGCTGTACTGCCTTCAGCTCTGGGGGCCCCAACACAAGGAGGACACGAACCTGTTGGAGCAAGTTCAGAGGAGGCCACAAAGATGATCAGAGGGCTGGAGCACCTCTCCTGTGAAGACAGACTGAGAGAGCTGGGGTTGTTCAGCCTGGAGATGAGGTGGCTCTGAATAGACCTCATAGCAGCCTTCCAGTACCTAAGAGAGGCCTACAAGAAAGCTGGGGAGGGAGTTTTTACAAGGGCATGTAGTTATACGACAAGGGCAATGGCTTTAAACTGGAAGAAGGAAGATTTAGATTAGATAAGGAAGAAATTCTTCACCATGAGGGTGGTGAGGCACTGGACCAGGTTGCCCAGAGAATCTGTGGATGCTCCATCCCTGGAAGTGTTTAAGGCCAGGTTGGATGGGGCTTTGAGCAACCTGGTCTGGTGGAAGGTGCCCCTGTCCATGGCAGGGGGGTTGGAACTGGATGGTCTTTATGGTCCCTTCCAGCGAAACCATTCTACGATTCTACGATTTCAGCACACCACTATGTGACAAAAGAAATTCCCCAGATGCGCTCCCAGCAGCATTTTAGCCTTTAGTCCTTGTTTCCCACAGCACATTTTTACTCTCTTTCCACACTCTACAGTAAGCTCCTTCAGCCTGTAGGTTTGAACCACTCTAACACGTATTCCTTTATGATAAGGGCAAAGCTTTGTTTTCATTGACACTTGAATCTCAGCTCATCTCACACCGATGCTTTCAGTTGTTAAATTGAACTGGAAGAAATATGGAGATAAGTGTGACTGAAACACAGCATTTTTGATAACATTCACCACAAATTTTGTATTGCTACAGAAATTGAGACAGACAAGTGATAACAACACAACAGTGAAATATGCTTCAGCGTTCTCTAAGGGCTCCAATTCCTCAGCAACATTAACTTATACTGTGATAGATAATGAAGTTCAGATTCATAGGTGTCTGCTCCTCACCCACTATATGGAGGAGCGACTTATGCAGGAAACAGCCCGCTAAAAGCTACATTTTAAAGCTTAACATTACAGCAAACTGAAACTGCTGATAGTCGACTTGAAAAGGCTGGACTGCCAATTGCAGTAATTCAAGAGGTGCTTTCCAAGCAGGCAAATAGCAGGAAAAGAGTGAAGAGCCAGTATAATATGCTGCCAGTAAATGCAGTGTCAATCACTCCTACCAGTGAGCCAGAAACAGTCATGTTTCACAAATATTATAAATTCCCCATTTCACTATTCTGTGGTACAGTGTGAGGGGTAACACAGCTAGGCAAGCCTATGGTTTGCTTCAGGTCAGTGCCTCGACGGGGGCAAATTCCTTCCTACCATACTTTAGCAGATCTAATTACACATTGCTGAGAATCTGCAGTTCAAGGAATAATTTTTATAAAATCATGCTGGGAACTGACTCATATGCTATTCTGAGACCTTGCTGCTGTACACAGAGAAATAATTCTCAGCATACTGAACCAGGAAGCAAGTACTATGATCCTAAAAACATTTTCACAGTGCAAAGTACTTAGGCCCAGGTTCAATGTTTACCTACCAAGTCCTAACAAAATCTCTGGGTTAGAAACAAAGGATTTTTTTATTTACTCTTTACTCTTAAAGAAAACCAGTGAAGTTCCGTAATACATAACAATAAACCTAATTCCATTTAAATAGCTGAGAAATTGTTTTAAACCAGTTAAGTAACAAGATATTAATCAATGTGAAAATAACAATGATCAAGGTAAATTAATTTAGAAAATGATTACAAATGCATGAGTGAATAATTAAAAAGCGTACACAAAGTCCTATTACTTCGATACTGTGTGATGTTGGGAACAGCACAGAAAAGTACACCTTATTATATCACTAATACAGAAATTCTTCAATGAATTATTTGTGTTGCAGGGTAAAAAACAAAATAAATCTCAAATGAACCAGCACTGCATATTACTCAAGATTCACTGATGCAAATATGTTTTTCTTAAGAAAAAAAAAATACTTTCCCTCTGTTACTGTCAGTCAAGTTCAACAAACCGAACTTATCTAACCTTTTTTTCATTTAAGAAAAACTTACGTAGCTTTTCATCATGCATCTCTGCACACTTAGGTTATAGTTAGAATTAACAGAAACCAGCACATAAAGAAGTGTTTTATTCTGTTGAATAGGTATTAACCACACAATAAATGCAAGATACTGTATCAACAGACATGATATGTTCTTACAATATTTTACCACTGACCTGCAAACACCAAAGCAAAACGATGGATGTAATTTTTATAATAGGCTATCATAACTGGAAAAGAGTGTTATATTGTATTAATGTGAAAATGGAAAGTGAAGCTCTGAAAACTATTACCTTGATTCTTTCTCATACATATATGTTACTCAGTATCACGCTACGCAGTCAACTCACAGCATTTGAAACCCAAGTTGCACGATCTTCAGAAGTTTTGAAAAGTTAATTTACTGTAAAAAGGGTGATTTTTATCATCAAGTAGTACTAAGGCAAAACAGAATAAGACAACATTCAGAATTGCAATTCTTTACTAAGGAAGCGTCAACAGTCTTGAAGACTGAAAATCTCTGCTCATCCATGGGAACACCACAATGTACCATACCTTCAACTTGCCTTGACTAATACTGCTGGTTTTAAGATGGAAAACATTAAGTATGTCCACTATAAAGCATTACATCGTTTAGACAGAGTCCTTCTGTTTTGTCTGAATCTGTTCACACACTGCAGTAAGCTTGGAGCTTTTTAACAACAGTACCAAAAGTTGAAAATATAGACAAAGATATAAGACTCAGCTCTTTAGATACGGTTTAGATCCAACACAATACAACCTCTCTCTAAAAAGAATGAGAGTTTCTAAGACTTGCTGGTCTTTCAGAAAAAGAACACTAATTCAAAGACATTGCTCTTCTCCAGTTAATAAACAAAATAAAATTTCAAAACATCATCTATTAATCAGGCAGACACTATCAGTATATCATCTGAAAATAAGCAACCCAGGAATAATGAATTGATTTCAAAACCAGATGAAAAGGCAGAAGGGTCAAGGGATTTTAGAAATCTTTGTCCCTAGAAAACACTAAAATCTGATAGAAAGACCACGCCTCTATAAACTTCATGGAGGTAAAAATTGGGAATATTTTGGAAACCTTAATACCTGGAAAAACAAGGATAAAATAGGAAAAAAGAAATCATGCAGAAACTGGGAGTCTGGTTAACTACGTTCTATGGTCACAAGTTCCTCTTCAAAAGCATTCCTTGAACAGTCAAAAAGAGCACATTCCTAGAAGAATAAAAAAGGTCTCAGAATTGTGTGATTATTGGTGCAGATATCACAGAGGCATTGCACAATGTAGTTGCTATCCTATTTTCACATGCACAACCTTCCATTACAACCATTTTAACCCCAGGGCTTGCTGTTGGTTCTCCATCTTCCTCAAACACCACCATACCTTAGGCTAAAACAGATTCTTCCTCTTAATATGTAATTTTGATTACCAAATACCTACATTCCGAATCCTTCTCTTGTTTGACATTTACATGACAAATTCTTAAAATCAAAAAACCAAAAAACATTGCTTTTACAAAGTACTACAAAATAACGTAAGTCCTAATTAGCAAAGCCATTTTTGACATGACATTTGACAATGAACTGACCTATTCTGCAGAACTCTGAAAACTCGAAGTTACAAATATAGCTACACAAAAAAACCCCAAACCTCCATCTTTTCTTTCAGCCCTAGCAACAAATTGTTTTAGTAACAGCTATCTCTTTGACAAATGAAAAGAAGAAATTACCAGGCATCAGAAGGTATTAAGAGTCACAAGGCGGTGAGTCACTATATAACAAGCCAAGCAAACTGACCAAGGAGCTATTGGAGTCTTCATTTCTTGCATTCCTACAGGTGAAACATTCAGAGAAGCTACTTGCTTAACAGAACAGCTCCTCAGGTCTGCCTATACTACAATAAACAAATCGGAAAGCCTGTGCGCCTGCAGAGAAACAGGGAATAAATTGTCATTTCCAGGGATAAAACAACAAACGAGGAGATTATCTTGCACCGTGATATTGTTCATCTACCCTTACTATCAGAAAACCTTTCCTAAAAAAAGAGTCTGGAAAGAATTTGTGTAGAAAGTTTGTGGAATGTCTATTACTGCAGGTTTATAAGAACAAGTCAGATAAATATTTGTGAAGAGTGATTTAAGTACAGCTGATCCATCACCCAGAAGACTAAAGTCAATGGATAACTCTGACCTCTATTTTTTTTCCCCTCCAAGTCACTGAATTTTGACTGTTACTAAACTTAGTTTCCAGTTCGGTAAATGCTTAAACTCCACATTTTTCTCTAGGGACACTACAGTAGGAAACTGTGAAGACAGTCAAAGTAGACAGAAGTACTAAAATGATTTCTGACATAACAATATGTTGACTGTCAACTCTTTCTTTGCAAGTGCTCTTCAAAAAAACTGCACTACTTAAATTTAGTTTTCTTGCAAGCAAACATCTAGTACCTGACTCTCTTCTTTTCAACAGACTCAGCTAACTTAATGTGAACATGTGCTATGATGATCAGAGCACTGTTCTTCAAACTCATCTTAACTTTATTAGTGACGAAATTTTTCCACATAATAAGTTTGGTACATTTTATTAGTAACAATTAGAAATTCTAGCAAGGGGTGAATCAAAATACATCCTTTACACTTAACCACCATTTTTCTACTTGGTGGAGATGTACATGAATCTTCATTACTATGGTCTTTCCACTTACAATTCTCCTGAGTTGACAGCAAGTGTTTACTTTTCATACAGAAATCCTCCCATTACCTGAGCATGGCATATTCTGGACTTGAACCTACTTCAGTTTAAAGTGTTTTTTCTTGGGTGTGGCTGGGAGAGGAAGCATCAAAGCATTTGGGCAAGTATGAAGTGTACTGCAAAAGTAGTTTCTACCTCTAAAAATTTGAATTTTATTATTGAAAAACTTGCTATAGAATGGCATACAGCATGACAGGGAAAGTTATATTTTCTCAATTGTTTTTCAACTTCTGAATTGTTTTTCTTAATAGATCAAATCACACCACCATCCAAGTTAGAGAGCTAGACTTAGTGGAAACAGTTTTTGCAGTCTCTGGTTCTTCTCCCTTCAAGTCTCGCTCAAAGTATAACCATAGTTTCAGCAAATATTCTCAGGAATCTTTTTTTAGGTGAACTATATTATACAACAGGAACTTAGAGACAGATTCATACTTTTGAAATAATTTACAGATAAAACCCCTCTTTTGCTTGGTTCCTCAGCAGTTCCTTTCATCTTCAAGACTATTTACATGAAATAGATAATATTCTTGCCAAAAAATCAGCAAAGCTACCAGCTGTCTTCATGTAGTTAATTTATTAATGAAAAGTATCAGATTCATGAAGTATGAAAGCTGAGCAACAACAAAACACACAGCTACTTTATATTGCCTGAAATTCTGAAATATCTTTCATGTTCTAGTAAGCTCTGTATGCTTGTTTTGTATAAAGGAAACAAAGTCTTTAATGTATATTCTTATTTAAGAGAAAGCATCAACACTATTAAATGAGTTTCAGCAGATTTAATTTACGGATAGTGTTTTTGAAAATACACCCTTTAAACTAAGGGAAGGCATATATCTACCAAAGGTTCATTTTAACGGGATTTGACAATAAAAATTAACTAATGCAATGAATAATAATGGAATACATTTAATGTACACACAAATGTCAACGAAATCAGGAAGGTGCCATTTTGCTTACCTGACAAGAGCGAAACTGGTTGACAAGCAGTGTACATCTCTGCGGGTCTTTTCTTCCATCCAAACTGTCCAGTTCAGCTGCTACTTGATTTAGTTCCTCATCTGCGTAGTAGAACTGAGCAAGGAGCTGTGGGTCTGTTCTCTGTATTGAAGACAGACATATACAACATTACATTATTTTTACAAGTAAAAACCTACTTCAGCTAATTATATTTATCATGGGGTTTTTTTAACATATAAAGACAGATAAACAGTATGGCAGCACAGAAAATAATTTTGAGATATTTATGCACACTTAGAAATTTTTTCTCCCTTGAAGAAAAAAAAAAAAGTCACGTAACAAACTTGGGGCATTACTCAGCTACTGTTATCTCCAAAACCACCATGGCATTCTCACTATTTGTGGCATAATTATCTGGTGGAGTAAACAACTGACTCAGAAGTTTTGTTTCTGAAACAAAGTACTCTTCAGTTCCAGGCAAAACAAGACAAAGTTGCTTTCCAAGTTAAAACAAACAAATCAAAACCACCAAATCTATCAAGCAATGTGATAATCTGTCAAACATTGCGGTAGCCCCTGCAACATGATGCACAGCGCTATCTGTCAGAATCCTCACTTTGAGGATCACAAGAATCAAATCACAGAAGGGAAAGGTACTAAATCTACCAGATACATTACCAGGGCCAAATAGATGTAAAGACTTCACAAAGCAAGTAATATGACTAAACGAGGCATTACAGAGAGAAAACTATGCCACAAGTCTTCCAAGTGGCAAAGAACAGAATTATCACAATGGATTTTTGGTCACATTAAAACAAAACAGCAATTACAATAGAAAGAACAGAAGAATAAAGAAATGTATCAAAAACACTGAGAAATACTAATAATAAAACTTTATCCCATAAATAAGATTTTTTAAAATATTAACAACTGGAAATTCTGATCCCTATGAAAGCTTTCATCAAAATACTGGAAAAATAAAAGAGATCAGTGTGTGTGGAGGGAGTAGATAAGAATTTTGGTTGTCAAAAGAGTGGAGATACAAGTGGGAGGAGGAAGGGAATAGCTTTTTGTAGGTGCCAGCAACTTGGTGAAAGATTCCTGGGCTCAGACAAGCACAATCTCCTATTATTCTAAAGAAGTAGTCAGTAAAGCATACACAAGATTTGCAAGAGATGTGTATAAAATGAAAATAGTAGTTTTTAATCACAGTATGGTCTTAATGTTTCTTACACTAACTTAGACTGTGAATTAGAACTAGTTGTCACTAGATGAAAGAAAAAACACCTGATACTACAGAAAACAAATAGCTGCAAAGTATCTGAAATTGATCTTAATGCACTGAAGAACAAAACAACGCAAAAATACTTTTAGAAGGACCAGGTTATATATAGAACCAGTAAAAATAAAGACCAAGTTGCATGGAAGCAATTCAGAGACTCAAACATTTAAAAAAATTAACCTAGGGAAGAACTTCCAGGTAAAGAAAACCATTTGGTAAAAAAAAAATATTGCTTTTATAAACTAAAAAAATAGCAAAAGCATAGAAATTACCAAGAAACAACACATTTCAGACAACAGCTAGTGAAGGTATAGAAGATAAGTACATCAAAGCAAAACATGTACCAACAGAAACAAGTGTAATACAGTGAAGAAATTAGGTCAACAGCAAAAGAGAAGATAACATCACTTTAAAAGACAGTATCACCAAATGCAACAAATGGCAAAGGACAAAAACACTAAAGGTATAATGAGGAAGTATATGTTGTGAACCACAACATTTTCTATCCGAAACACGAAACTCTTCCACTATTGTAAAAGATTAAAATACCAAAGTTCTTAAGTGAAGGGTATAAGGATGCAGTGGGATCAGAAATGCTGCCATTAGCAAACCACAAGTTTAAAGCACTAATAGAGGTGATAAAGGTACATGGGAGAGCTGAATCTCGTGCTTCGCATATACCCAGTCCTGCATCACCAGTCCAGAAGACACTAGCTGGCTGCGACCACACAAAGTTTAGTAGCAAACCTCTGAACATGTGTTGCTGTTGGCAGAAGTGGTGAGCACAATAAATGTTAACAGCAACACTTGAAACAAAAAAGCAGTTATTTTTTCTTCATATTTCAAAAAAAAAAAACCTTTTCAACAGAACGTATGACAACATATTGTTAATGTCCCTATTTTAGTCTCCACAAGATACATATCGTGCAGAACAATCCTTTCAGGTCTTCATAGTACAACAGCATTAAAATCTGCACAGCTGTTTAGTCTCTGAAAAGGAACAACAGTGTTAACACCTTTCGAAGAGAACAGTATACATCCTCCACACTTGACAGGATCAAGGAGTTAACTACTGTAAGCATTTTATTGCTGTAAGACTTATAAGACTAAATCTTTTTCCTTAAGTGATGATAACATGCCTTCAGTGTTATGTGCTGAACTGGTTCTTAGTCAGCAATTTACTGAGACAACAACCTTCCTTGAAACCAGAGGCACCAACTCCTGTTCCTACACGCCTTATCTGTGCATGAATACAGTGAATTTAAGGGTACCTTTAACGTTGCTGTGAGCCGCCACACTGCCCACCAGCTTCCGACATCACTACTTCACGCCACCCAAATTCTGATGCAAGTCAGAAATGAAACACCTTTTCAGGCAGTTGAAATGTAGTAATGAAAGCGTTCACATTTTTTTTCCTTCTTTAAACAGCCACTTTCTACAAAATAGAGAGCCTTTCCAATCATAAGCTTCTTCATCTTAATCCTTTCAATGTTGTCTTTTATTAAGCAGCTTCAATACCCTAAGTGTAAGCTGTCAAAAGTTTACAGTCTTGAATAACATCTTCACTATAGCCTTGATATAAAGATGCCCAGGGAGAAGGATAAAGCTGGTGATACACAGTCAGGGAAACAAACAAAATTCAAAATGAATATTAAGAGGGCGAGTCTAACACTGAACTACTAAATTTAGTTTTGTTTAGTTCTAAATGTCTGTATTTATAAAGTAAGGCTTAGTAGCACATTTCCTTCAGCATTTCTCCAACGCATTTATTTTTAATAGTTTCGATTTTTACATTTTCCTTCAGCATTTACCTCCATACATTAGAACTTCCAAGACAAAGTTGTTAACCAAAGATGCAGAAATTTGTGTGTAATTGTAGCAAAGCACGACTGCTGATTTAAATGCATCTAAGTTGCACTGCAGAAACTAAATAAGGCAATTTATTAAGACTGGTCTCAAGCACAACAAGGAAGGCTGAGATACTTAGCTCCCACATGGCTGATCTTTTAAATTGGAGGAACAAAAGTTTTAATTGAGTTCCCTCTACTGTGTTATGTTTGGTGTGGATTAGTGGCATGATCTTTGATTAATTGTGTCAATCATATGTGGTCCCTGGCAAGCCGACACTGCATGAAACTAAATCGCTTAGCAGGGGGCCATTTAAACCAAATAACCACAACTTTCTAAATTTAATTTGTTCCAATTGGTAGCAGAAAATAAGAGACAGTGCCATACTGAATGCCACTTTTTACTTTCAGTTTATGCAAAATATGGTTCAAATAATTCCATCCAAATTACTTATCATTATTTGGCAGAATGAGAATTAGTAATTCTCATTCTCAGCTGCTTAAATTAATAGAAACGCTTCATTTGAAAGCACTTAAAACAGAACCTACCACATATCCTAGTAGTTTGTTTCAGGAGTTAATCACATTTCACAAATTAATACAACTAATCTCTTGGTTGATTTGCTGGACTTCAGCTTCTAGATACCGCTTATTTTGCCTTTTTCCACTGAAGCATCGAGTACTTATGTTACTTCTATCTGCCTATTTCTGTACGCACACACTGTAGTAGCTCTTTAACCCTATCACTGCTGTAGCTTGCACATATGGTTTTGGCATTTTGAGAGGAATTTTTGTTTGGCTGGGTGTGGGTGAAGTTTTGTGTGTGATGGTATTGCTGTTTTAAATCTGTTATCATCCTGACACCCTCCCAAGTGTGAGCTATCCTATTCAGGTTGGATATTAGGAAGAATTTCTTCACTCTAAGAGTCACTAAGCATTGGAACAGACTCCCTAAGGAGGTGGTGGACTCGCCATCCCTGGAGTTGTTCAAAAAAAACATTTAGATGTGACGCTCTGAGACATGGTTTAGTGGGCATGGTGGTGTTGAGTAGACCGTAGGACTTGATGATCTTTGAGGTCTTTTCCAACCGTAATGATTCTATGATTCTATCCAGGTAGGAGTCTCATTCTATAATTCATTCCTTCTGTCTAATGCTTCTTTATATTCCACATCTAACATTCAAATGGATTCAGGCCACCAAATGGTCCAGGTTATTCTGTGTAGCTGTATTGCCAGCACAGAATTTACCATACCACTGGAGTACATTCTCAACAGATTTGAAATAATCACTTCACATGTAGGTCATAACTTATTATCCCAATTTGTATGATATACATGGACTATCACTCCAGTCAGTACAAAGACAGGAATCAGCACATCATCAGACACTTCTTGGTTTTTAAAAACATTTAGCCATGTCACACAATACTGCACCATTCATCTTTTTTACGAAAGATCACTCACTGAATTTTTTTTTTTAATTATTTTTACTTTTTATTGTAAACAAGGTTAACAAACATCAACTACCTGCTCAACAATTTCTATTCCGCAACAATTCTTAACAGTTGAAGTGAAAAGTGTCAGAGAAAGGCCATGGTATTCGTATCAGTGGAACTCCTTCATCTGTGTAGCTTCCTTTACTCCCCCTTTGGTAGGGGAAAGGGTGCTATATATGTCTCTATCACTGAGGGCTCACTTGTTCTCAGCCCAAATCTGTTGTCTACTATACTTCTGGGGAAAGGAAAGCAGCACATTGTCACATGCCCAGGTAAAGAGGATCAACCTCAAACTCTCCATTCCCCGAAATAAATGCTGCTGTTACCAGACAGTGCCAAAAAAGAACAATTACTGCATAGCACAGAAATCAGAAAAGCACTTCACAAGTGAAAGCACATTCCCTTTGAGATGGGACTTTGGAAAGGCTATAGGTTAAGAACTTGATCCTACTCTGCAGCCTACAGAAAACGCCACCTAACATTTTGGAAGACGACTTACTGTACGAGTTGACGTGTTCTGCGCACAAGGCAGGATTAGGCCCGAAGCATTTTAAACAGAGCCAGTGATAAGGCAACGTAGTATTTTTAAAGCTTACAACTGATGTTGTATGTAACTAGTTTTAAGCTAATTAAACTTAACTAAGACTTAAGTGACATTATGAGAAAGAAAAACCGTTTTATTCAAAAGTAATAGGATTTAGGTGCAAAGTTTATTCATTGCCGTGTGAAAAAATAATGGACTTACAGTGACAGAAACTCATCTAATTGAAAACTGACTACACCAGTCCCATTTGCACTAGTAGGCTTAACTTGCAGATGACAAGTTCCAAAGATTTAAGGTATTTCTTAAAAAAAGGATACCTGCAAGTTGTTACAGGAGTTCATTTTTCACCTTACATGTAAGCAAATGTACTCGCATCCTTCCTTTGGACAGGTCCTTTGAATTTTTCATTGATTTCCAAATGCTAATAAATAATAATATGAAACAATCATTCTCTAACAGGCAGGTGTGCCAACATTTGTGCTAGTTAAATTGTCAATTTAACAAATGTCATTATTTTTATTAGCAAAAGCATTTCTTCATGTTAAATGAAAGAGGAACTCTGCTACTCCAAGAATGCAGTTCTTTTAGGGCCTTTTTTGTTTGGTTTTTGTTGGTTTGTTTTTCTTTTAATCTACTGACTACCTGAAGTGGTATCCATTCAGCATAAAAGGGAAAAAATATTCCCTCAACATCCATATTTTGTAGAATGTAATGAAGTCTTAAAGTGGTGTTGCACATACATTAACAGAAAAAGGACTGTGAGACGAATATGACAATTGGTAATTGGTCATGAGGATATGTAAAAAACAAACACTGTGAGAAAAGCTACAGCCTGGTTAAAGCTTTGCCAGCTGCTCTCTGTTTATCTACAGAATATCGTTACACAAGCAAGACCGACACGTGAACAGCTTGTTAACACAATAAAATGCTAGCAGCACCTTAAGCAAAAAAAAAAGTGAGAAAATGATTTATTAGACAACAAAAATCAGGTGTATGAGTTTTTGCAATACTAGCACATTTCCCCAAACACATTTAGGTGCTTTGTTTCCCCCACAGAATGGTAAAATACC
>NW_009614718.1:33261-57501 GCF_000690535.1 Cariama cristata | reverse complement strand
GGTCCTGCACTTTGGCCACAAAAACCCCACGCAACATTACAAGCTGGGGGAAGAGTGGTTAGAAAGTGGCCCAGCAGAAAAAGACCTGGGGGTGTTGGTCGACAGCCGGCTGAATATGAGCCAGCAGTGTGCCCAGGTGGCCAAGAAGGCCAATGGCATCCTGGCCGGTATCAGAAATAGTGTGGCCAGCAGGACCAGGGCAGTGATCTTCCCCCTGTACTTGGCACTGATGAGGCCACACCTTGAGTACTCTGTCCAGTTTTGGACCCCTCACTACAAGACAGACCTTGAGGTGCTGGAGTGAGTCCAGAGAAGGGCAACAAAGGTGGTGAAGGGTGTGGAGCACAAGTCTGATGGGGAGCGGCTGAGGGAGCTGGGGTTGTTTAGTCTGAAGAAAAGGAGTCTGAGGGGAGACCTGATCGCTCTCTACAACGACCTGAAAGGAGGGTGTAGTGAGGTGGGGGTTGGTCTCATCTCCCAGGCAACCAGTGACAGGACAAGAGGGCATAGTCTGAAACTGCACCATGAGAAGTTCAGGCTAGACATTAGGAGGCATTTCTTCACAGAAAGGGTCGTTAGGCATCAGGATGGGCTGCCCAAGGAGGCGGTGGAGTCACCATCGTTGGAGGTTTTTAAGAAAAGACTGGACGTGGCACTTTGTGCCATGGTCTAGCTGATGTGGTGTTAGGTCAAAGGTTGGACTCGATGAGCCCAGAGGTCTCTTCTAACCAAATCGAATCTGTGATTCTGTGAAGTTTTACAAGATTAAGAAGCTTTACCTCTGGCTTTTCCTATCTGTATGCTATTTTTCTGCCTTCAGAGTGCCCCTTAGGTAGATTTTTGTTACTTGCAAAGGAGTTTAAAGGGAGGGAATGGTCTGGGCCAGAGTGTATGTGGTCATTAAGAAGATTTCTGAGGTTTCAGTAACAAAGAGAAGCACAGTGAGGGTTTTGCAGTGAAGCTTCATTGGCAGTCCTGGCAGTTGGACAGAGCCCTGACCATCTCACCATCTGCAGATAAGGCAATGATCTGTATGACAAGTCTGGGTTGGTACAAACACTCTTAACAGGACTGCAGCACTAATTGAAAAGCAAAAATGGGTTAAATTCCTCTGAAGAATGGCTGTGAAATATATTATTCAAATTGGAGGGAGTAAACTCAGTTTACCTGTATTCCATTTCAGCTGCAACATTTGTTCACCACAAGGTGTGACTGAGTTCCCCTTGATTGTGTCTCTCAGTAAGATTAGCAAAACTTTTTTAAGTGATACTGCAGAGCTGGAGAGGGAAGGAGCTGGTTATGGGCCTGATTTCTGGAGGTATTGAACAGTCATGTATCGTGCTGACTTCAACTGGAGCTGTAGGTATTCAAGGCTTCTGGTAGTGATAGCAAGGCCCTGACTGCAGTGGCATTTTCCGTTCAAGTGAAGACTCATTCTCCAAAGCTATTACTTTCAGATTGGAGTATTTCCCAAAAGTTTAATCAATCTCTATGGAATTACATTTTTATTAGTAATGAAATGTATTTTTTTACATTGATTATTTTTCTCCAAAAGGCAAGTAAGTGATGCATGAAAGGCAGAGAAGTAACAAAATTAAATTCAAAAGGTTTAAGAAATAATCATTTGAATTATAAAGATCAATCACATTGTAAATGAAATCCAGCTGACTCAGAAATCCCTTACTACAGCTTTTACAAACTTTTACTACTTGTCTTCCTTCTCCTCCCATAGGAATGGGAGTACTCTGCATCTCAGAGTACTACCTGTATAAAGTTTGGTCTATCTTAGAAGTAGTTAATTTTTGTTATAGTCTACTGAGAATTGAGAATTTGCTGAAGATTGCTTAAAATGAAGAAAAACATAGCATGATAAGCATATCAAGAATCTTTAAGTGGGATTGCTAGGAAAGATTTGAGGTAAATTTTGGAAAAAGAAGACTTCCTATGATGAAAAAAAATAGACATCTTTCCCTGAGGCCTTTTTTTTTTTTTTTTTGAGGAATTTGAATTAGTTATTAAGAATTTTCGTTTTCAGTGAAAAAGTAAGCTGTTGATATTTTAATGAAAACCAAATATAGTAAAAAATATATTTTGGACAAAGGCAACTATTTATATTTGTGTCTTTTAAAATATATCTTGGTGCCTACAGCAGGCCTGAATTCAAAGGCTGCATACAGGTTTTTCTTCTGCTAGCAGTGAATGTAATGATCTGTAGTTTTCAAATTACTGTCTATAGACACCAAGGAATTTGCTAAGCCCGTCCTGGTTGTCAGCAGAAAAAAACATTAATTAACAAACAAGTTAGCGAGGAATGGGACCAGTGGTGGAGGAAGCTGCTCATGAGAAAGGCAATTATGTAAAGTGCACTGTGAGACAGAGTTTCTCGAATCAGCTAAACCTCTGGGAAATTAAATGGTGATGGCACTTCATGAAGTGTCCCTGTTTCGGCTGTTCTTTTCACATTTATAGCACCTGGGAGCCCTTTTCCTAGACTGTGGGACCCAGATGTGCTAGGTGCTGTACAAGCCCAGAAGAGAGATGGCCTCACTCCCAGGGAGCTTGTTGTGTGTGGGATAAAGCAGGCCGGTGCAGCAGGGCATATTAGCTCAGGTTCAGCCCCCGGTACTGTTGCGATACAGATTTCTGGCCTAAAGCATCAGAGAAGCAGGCTCAGGATTGCTTACACCTGACATGCCCCAAGTATAAGAAAACAGATGGCTAGAAGCAGCCAAGAGAATACAAGGAGTGATGAGACAGCTCTGATCACCTTGATAGACAGTTATCTCAGCACACAGACAGCCTAAATACTTTCAGATTTTATTATTTGTGCTGGGAGTGCAGGTTTTACATAGATTAAGCCAAATTACTAAATAGCAGTAGGAAAACATCAAAACACAGGCTTTTTCCTAATGGACTTCCTATATAAAGTTTTGGAAGTGTTTATTTCTCTTGCACATAATGTGCTTAAATTTACTGACTAGTAAATAACAAAGTGTAAGTTCTTATGAAATACAAGAAGTAAATGTGCTATTTCACTGATTCATAGTTTGGTTGTTTTCATTTTTCCTCTAGCAGATTATAAAACAAATGGAATATGAAGGAAAGTAGGTACAAGAAGAAGCATCACTGAAGAGTAGAAGGCAACTTAACAGAGTTGAGTCTTACAGCTCATATATCTTTGCTATCAGTAGCAATGCATGAACAATAGCTAGGAGCCGGTAGGGGTAGAAATATTCTTACTGTCTAGGTAAACAATTTCTAAAATACCTGTTGGCAGTCATCTTGCTCAGCTAAAGATTGGTGGCTCATGTATTTAGTTTAACAGCAATCTTCACACTAACAGCATCTTCTCCTACGCTAACTGCAATACTCTGAATGCCATAGATATGCAGTGCAGAATTCCATAAAAATATAGAACAGACTCAAATTTAATACAGCTCTGCATGGCATGATATCTTATTAAAAAGAGGATATTTATTCAACATCCTGCCAAACAAACTAATAGGTTTATTCTTTTCTGTATGTATACTGCTTCTTTTGCCGTTAGAGTTAGGCATGAAGATAAAGCCTGAAAATATCATTTCAGTCAGTGGAAATTTCTTTATTGACTTAAGAGAGTATGATACGCTCCTTAGCAGTATAGCAGAATAGTCTTGTAATTTCATCTGGGCTAGCTACTTGCAACCAATTTTACTGTCAGTCCTGCTACATCTGTTTCTGAAAAATTTGAATTTGTATTTACTGAAGTTTTCTGTGGTTCTCAGTTTATGAGTTAAAAAGCAGCACTTTTGTTAGCCTTTTGAGGCACAGAAAAGGCTGGATTCTTTAACTATGCTTGTTTGTTTTCTCAGACATTTCTGTCTCCTATTATCTGTTGATATACTGGCTAAGCTGGCCAGTTACACCAATGGAAGTGAATGATATGCCTCCCTGTAACTTCTATGATTCTGGGAAGAGAAAAGAAGCAGCAACTGGAGAACTGGAGTGCGACAGAATTTTATGCAATATAATCCTATAGGCTCTAAATTTATGTCTCAGTTATCTGATTCAAGTGCCTAAAACACTTAGGAGAAAAGCTGTCTTTGTTAGAAGCTTGCCTCTGTGCTCTTAGATGATCAGTGCACTGCTATCTGACCTTGCTGCAAAAGGAATAGGTTGTTTTTAGTTCTCAAAAAATGTTATTCAGTTGAGTCTGAGCAAAACTGATTCCCAGACACAATGCCAGTGAACAGTGCTGATTCCCAGACAGATGATATTCTGGTTATTTTGAGGTTAAAACCAAGTTTGTTTGGGGCTTTTTTTTTTTTTTTTTTTTTAAGATGAGTTTCTCAAGCTTATTCGGAAAAGCAGTAAAAAGTAGGGCACAATTCTTCACTTCATAGGTCACCTTAAATCACAGATTACTCACAATTCCAATATATTTTTAAAATGAAGATTAAAAACAAATTATGGAAAAGTGAAGGGTGGAACATCTCATAAATGTTTTAATAGTAATCCTTTTCCCAAAGTGCAAGAACATTTCAGCATGGAGCAGATACATGACAACACTGAAAGTCCCCCAGATTAACATAGAGATTTAATGTTAGTATATTAACCTACTTTCTAAGAAGTCCAGAAATTCAAAACATGCCTAAAAAAGCCATTTATATTTCCTTATTCTCTGTTGTAAAGGGCTTCAGGGGTGGCTATGTACATTTGGCCATATTTCTTCTAACAATCCAAAGTTATCTTGAAAGTAGTTGTTTGTTCTTCCTTCTAATCTAAAAATAAAGTCGCTGATTTAGCAGCAATTAAATGATGTGAGAACAGAGGGGGGAAAAAGATTAAACCCAGAAAAAAATCCATCATTGAGAAAGACTGAGAAGCTTAGTAAATGGTATGTGAGCTGGATTAATGAGAATATTCAAAACTGGTAATCATGTGCCATTGAGAAAATCTCAGGCTTAGTAGTGGCTAAGAAATATACATATAGGAATCCAATTAATGATTAAATTTGCTTTTACTGGCAGTTCATTAAAGACACCAGATGGCCTGTGAGTTCTGGTGAGAGAACTGTAGTTTTCCAACCAGTTTTGAGTTTGTTTGCTTGTTTGCTTGATTTTAATGAGTGAGTAGGTGCATGCATACTGTAAAGGGAAACTTTTTAACATAGTCTCCTTCCGTTATTTAAAAACATCTAGCTCAATATGGTGAGCAAACAGGTGTGTGTGTGTTTGAGTGTTGGATATCACACTCAAGAACACAGCATTTTTAAACTCTGCTCCAAATCTCATCTGTATTTCAGTCGTGGAATTGCTCCTAAGTGACTCAAGGCTTGACTAAGCAATGTTGCGTATTTTAAATGACCACATACAAATTCTAGCCAAGTGATATTCTGATTCTGTTAGTGATGTGTCACATAATCAAGCTCTGGCAAAGGGCACCAAGAGGCTCATCTAGCGCATCTGCCTGCACTGAGGCGTTCTTGACATGGATTTGTTTCATATGTTCTGGGAAACCTTGGTCAGAGGATAAACCATAACCTTCCCTGGTGATCTCTTTCGATGATCTGCCTATGGAAAGTATTTTCTTATTTGTAATCCAAATCTCTGTCATGCTTCACACCTGTTACTACTTCTCCTGTTCAGGGTGCGTACAGAGTGTTCTGCTCCTCCTAACAACTGCCTGTTATGTACTGGAAGGTTAATATGTCTGCCTCAGCCTTCTTTTCCTTAGCCCTTGCATCTTTCTTCATGTTTTTTAGCCCTGTGATTGCTCTCAGAGATCTCTTCCAAATTCTGCCACAGTTTGCCTTTCTTTTTTTGAAGAGTGAGGTCATCAAAACCAGACACAGTGTTAACAGTTGAGGCCTGGGTAGTGACAAGGTTTGTTCTACCTGCCTTTTGCAACAGCATGACACGGATGATTAATATCCATTTTGCAATCCATGATGACTGCAGATCCTCCTCTGCAGAAGTGCTACCACCCATTTTTTATTTAGGTAACTATACCTATTGAGAAGCGATATTGAATTCTTGTCCCTATTAAGCAGCATCATCTTTTGCAGATCATATCTCCTGTTTATACAAGACCATTTTTTATTCTAAGCCTGTCCTCCAGTGTGTGGGCTCTATTGACCATCTTGGAGGTATCGGCAAATTTCCATCCTTCTCCTTTTTTAATTTGCTTTCTCCTACAATTTCTGTAAGGAACTATTGAAAATTGACTGTCAAGAGCAACTTTCCCAACCTGTTTTCAGAAAATCCATCGTGTTTTCATCTACATCTTAGTTTGTTTTACAATGGCATGTGAAACAATGACAACATCCTTATTCAAGCTAGGATATCGAATGTGCCCTCTGTCCTCCTTGCCTGTGTCCCCAGAACCAGTGCACTCAGTCCCCGTTACTCTACTGGAGAAGGTTTGGTGTGATTTTGTTTTAGAAAAAACAGCCTTGGCTCTGCAACACCCATTTTATTCTAAGTGCCTTTAAAAACGAATTGGTTCAAGTAGTTTTCTGAGACCTGAAGCCCCATGGGTCTTGTGGTTTTTGTCTGCTCCATATTCCCTTTGGAAGATAAGCATTACTTTTGTCTTTTCCCTGTCTTTTACTCTGATCTTCCAAGTTCATAGAGGTGACTCTTATTGCCTGTGAACTGAAATGGCCAAGTTGCATACTTCTAAAGTGAATGATTAAAACATCTCAATGCATGAATGCAGCTATAAAGTTGATTGGCATTTGGTTTTACTCTCATATCAGAGAAAAAGAGGTCTTAAAAGTAGAACAAATCTTACTAGATGTGTATGAAAACACTTGAACTAACTGAAAATCCTGTGGAAATGCTTCACTGAAAACATCATAAAACTTATAATAAAAAAATTTCTTATTGCAAATATTAATTCCAAATCTGTATTTCCATATGACTATTTAGATTCAAACATACATTTTCAGCTTTTAAAATACCCCCCCAAATGTTAAGCAAAAGTAACAGTTGAATTAAATAATATTTTGAATTTCTATTTTAAATTCATTTAAATTGTTTTAAGTTGGGAATTTCAAAATGCTTTAGCCAAAGCGTTATTGATTATATTGAGTTTGTTCTTTTGGTACTTTTTTGTTTTTTGTTTTTTTTGGTCCCCGCCCACCAAAAACAAGGTAATGGTAATTGTTTCACAGTATACACCTGGATAATCTAGCTGCAAATGCCTACTGATGATGACGACAACGTGTTAGTGTGTTGATTTACAATTGACAATATAAATGCATATCTGGGTGACCTGTAAAAACTAAGTGCCCTAGAATATAAATTAAGCACAGTATGAAGAATGTATAAAATAAGATTTGCTGATAAAAAACCAAAAAGCTGACAGCAAAGAGCTGGGAAGGAATTTCACAGCGCTGGATGAGCACATGATGAAATGACACTAGAAAGTGACGTGTATGAGAGACAAACAATACTGATTTTACAGGCACAGTGATGATCTCTGATCTAGCCTTCACCACTTCAGAAAGAGATCTTGGAGATCTAATGTATCTGCAAAAAATTCAGCTTAATGTTTTGTAGCAGGTGAAGCAAACAAAGCATCAGGAATTGTTACAAAAGGAACTGAAGGAGAGAAAAAGGAAACATGATGATGCTAGTGGCCAAATCTGTGTTCCAAACTGCAAATACTGTGTGTAGTAGTAGTTTGCCTAAGACAAGAGTTGTAGAATTGTTGGGGTTGGAAGGGACCTCTGGAGATCACCTAGTCCAACCCCCCTGCCAAAGCAGGTTCACCTACAGAAGGTGACACAGGATCAGGTCCAGGCAGGTTTTGAATATCTGCAGAGAAGGATACTCCACAACCTGTCTGGGCAGCCTGTTCCAGTGCTCTGCCACCCTCCAAGTAAAAAAGTTTTTCCTCGTATTAAGATGAAACTTCCTGAGTTTCAGTTTGTGCCCGTTGCGCCTTAACCTGTTGCTGGGCACCACTGAAAAGAGTCTGGCCCCATCCTCTTGACACCCACCCTTAAGGTATTTATAAGTGTTGATGAGATCCCCTCTCAGTCTTCTCCAGGCTGAACAGACCCGGTTCCCTCAGCCTTTCCTCATAAGAGAGCTGCTCTGGTCCCCTCATCATCCTCGTTGCCCTCCACTGGGCTCTCTCCAGTAGTTCCTTGCTTTTCTTGAACTGGGGAGCCCAGAGCCGGACACAGCACTCCAGATGTGGCCTCACCAGGGCAGAGTAGAGGGGGAGGAGAACCTCCCTTGACCTGCTGCCCACACTCTTCCTAATGCACCCAAAGATAGCCATGGCCTTCTTGGCCATGAGGGCACATTGCTGGCTTATGGTCAACTTGTTGTCCACCAGGACTCCTGGGTTCTTCTCCACTGAGCAAGAAGTGTGTAGGAGAACCGGAAAAGGTACTGAGGAGGCAAGAAAACTGATGAATGAAATAACTTTCAAATGAAAAAATTACTAGAGCTGTGCCAACTAGGACTGGTGGGGACATGACAGGTAGAACAGAGAAGATAAAGAAGATAGGAGGAGTCATGGTCCTTTCTTCTTACAAAATAATTAAAAGTTGTTGAAGGGAATGGTCATGTCTCAGTTTCAGAACAGACAGAAGACAGTAACTTCTCACACTGTACATAGGACAGTCAGAGGGGGGTTGATCACACTAAAAAGTAGATGTCAGAAGCTGTCAGAACTCTAAAAAGCAAATAAACACATGGGAAATGTCATTCCAGGAATATTATTTTGAACAAATTATCACTTCTGGCTCAGGAAATCCTTGATCTATAGGTCTTTGTCAACTTGCAAAAAGTACAGAGGAGTTACCATTGTCTATTTACACCATTTCTATACCCTCTCCTGGGTGGTATTGTTGACTTGTGTAAGGGCACTGGGGGTCAGGCATGGTTGCATGAAGTTTTTCTGTGGGTGATGTTTGTCAGTGAATAAGTATTGCCCTTTGCAAGCCCAAAGTAAAAAAGATTATTAAGTTTGAAAAATAGACATAAGCCATGGGCTAAAATTTATCTTGCTCTGCTGCTGTTTTATTCTTTGAAGGTAGACAAGTACTTTGGTTTTAGTAGTGGAAGAATTGTATCTTGTGCTTGATCTGTGCTGAAATACATCTATGACTTCTGTGATAAATTCAGATGGGCTGTGAAAAGATGAAATCTGCAAAATAGCAACTATTGAACTGAGCCTAGCTATTCTGGTGGTCTTTCTTAGAGATTTCTTGTAAGAAATGCTTTGTAATTCCTAAAACCGGCTTGGAAACAAAAAATGCAACTATATTTTCTCTTTCTCATTGCTAGGACATGATGCTGGGACTGTCCATTTATTTTCACTTCTGTTCCAATATATGAGGTAACAATAGCACACCCTGAGTAATTTCATAACCATTTCTGCCTGTGTCTACAATAATGATTTTTGTCAGTGCTCTTTCATAATTTTGATCTCTGCTTCAACATTTTGAAAATAACACACTATCTGTTTGGCTTTACAATCAATATTTTAAAATCATTGCTATCTTAAGCAATGACTGACTGTAAAGAAGTATGGATGCCTCTTAAAGGATGGTACAGTGGTACAGGGATACCACATACTCCTGTCTCCAACACTGCACTCAGTCTATAATCAGAAAACATTTCTTTCTAGCAAATTCATCAATGCTAATTTTCAGCAAAAATATGATAAGAGAGGTCTGTCTAGAAAGGGCCTGACAATGTCTGTCTCCATTTAATATATTTGTCTCTTCCCCTCCTCCCCTGCCATTGATTAAAATACCTAAGAAGAAATGAAAACTTCTTCAGCTCTGTATCAATTTGGTTTTGGAACAACCTCTGGTGGGGAGAAACCCTCTCTTAATATTCATTCTCTGCACAGGATGAATACTACTGAAAATATACATCCCAAACCATCTTAGTTGCCATATTTCATACTACTCATTGAGTTAAAAATCCAGAATGGATCGGAGTGCTTCTTTCAGTATAGTGTGTTTTTCAGTATTGTGGTGATTATTTCTTCATATTGTAAGACACCGCCAGTGGTAATGTTCATCAAGCATTCTCCCTAATCCACTCTTTACCTCGGAGCAGCAAACTGGGACAAGAAAAACTCAACACTACAAAGCTCAGAGATTAGATATACATGTTTGTCATTTGATGAACAGTTGCTACATGATGTCATTATTAAATCTATACTTGTGCACTTACTTTCTTGTAAGTCACCAAACTGTCTTCAGTTACCAGCTTTTGTAGTTTCCTTGGGCTACAGAGTGGAATCTGACACAGGGGTAATGAATAATTTCATCCTGGATGTTCTTTAGTCGGTTGAAGGCAATTGAATATCTGTGATCCTAAATGTAGCTTTTCAAATCACTTACAAAGTGGGAAGTGAATGTAATCACTTCTTGCGTGTGCTTATTCATAGGAAAGCCTGCAGAATCCCAATGCCTTTCGATTAATCAGTAACAACTTTTACTTTAGGAAATGGATTTTAGATACGAGTGCTTGCTAAAAGAGTGATAGAGGATCAAAGTGTAACAGGGTAAGTCTTTCTCTAGGTGGTTATTGTTGAAATAGATTACTGAAAAAACAGGGAGGGAACTTCATTGTCTTAGATTTTCAAATTAAGTGTCTCAATGGGGCTTGAGATGTAGAAGTTCTGAAAGAGATCAGTTTTCAATTTTGTAAATCGGGAAGTTTTCAAGCTAGTGTGTGTTTATTAGGTATATTAAAGTTAATATAATCTGTGTTCAGTTTTTGAAAATGCTGCAAAATAACAGTGGGACATGAGTATGGATTTTTGTATTAAACTCAAAAAGATGTTTGTCTAAGGAGTTGTTTTATGAACTGTTCTTGCATTTCTAGAGATATTAAACTGATTTAGATACTAGAATGGGAAGGATGGAAATCCTAAATTCTTTTAAATTCATGTAAATCCTGTTCTGGTATTTGTTTGAGCAATAGGAAAACAGCTGTTTCTACAGCAAATGTCAATCCTTCCATGTAATTTCTAGTTAAAGTCAGGCAGGGTGAAAATGACAAGCTCACATGTGGTTTTTACAGGTATGCTGGTCCAGACATTCACCAAACCATACTCTCTGGGTAAAAATTCTTGGTATGAATTAGGCAGATCCTAAGATAGATCTTTGGTAAGGTGCTTTGGTAAGCACCTTAAGCGCTTTTCCCTTAAGGGAAAAAGTACTGCTTATCTGTCATGAAAAGTCTTGAAGGATGTTTGGATTTGCTTTGATGTTCAGTGATAGAAAACTCTTGAACTTTTTAATGGGCTGGGAAAATGTTTTCTAGACAGTCTGCCAGTATCTACACATAAAACTAGATGTGACAAGCACAAAGGAAAAGACTCGGATCACTCTGTAAATTGAGAAAGTCTGGAGTTGAATCTGGATATGAATGTTGTAACTTGTGAAAGTAGTAGATGGTATTAGGAAGAGGACTATTCATACAGGAAAAAAGACATATGTGGGTATCTTTGGGATTCACATTTTGGCACTGTTATTTTGTAAAAATCAGAATACTGACTTAGACTAAAAACTGCAAATCATCAAAATTCAGTAAGCTGAGATGATTGCAAAAAAATCCTCCTCTTTCAGTTGTATGTGATTAGGGTAAAGAACTGCTATGAGCTGGGATAGACATTTCTGAAAAGTAAAGTAGCTCAAAAGTAAAGCAAAGAAAATCCAATAACAGCACAGTATCTGTTGTCTAGTAAATTGACCAAAAACTTAAAAAGAAATATTTCTAATATATCTAAGTATTTATTTTAGAAATGCTGACTATTTACTTAGGAAAATAAAGCCTTTTCAACGTCTTGCAGCTGTTAGAGGATTTTTCTGTTGTTGAGTACTGATTCTTTGATTAAGGATAATGTGGAAATTACAGAGAGTTTACAAGATGCCAGCAACTTCTATTTTAGGTAAATAAAATATATATTCAAAGTGTGAGCAGTTCCATATTGTCTTTTCAGCAAATGCCTATATTGTTTTTAGAGAAAAAGATTAAGTCTGGGATAATTATCAGTTAACTTCAGTTAACTTCCTGTGATTGTCATGATTTTTCACAAAAAATAAACAGTCACATCATACATCTATTAGTACTCTTGAGTGTGTCTCATATGCCACCCTGGCTTTGAACACATCCATCTTACGTAAAGCGTTTAAGGCTGGATTGGTGCTTAAAGCGGGCAGCAGATGCTCTCTGTTAACCCCGTCCCTTCCCAGAAGGGGAAGGAGAGGAGAAAAGGGAGAGAGACTTATGGGTTGGAAAGTTAAAACAACTTTAATAAAACAAGAATAATGAAAAAGAGTATAAATAATATCCATACTAGTACTACTAATAATAGAAATAAAAATATACAAAACCAGTATTATCTTCCTGATGATGACCACCGGACCGCGCACCACAGCTGCTCGCAGTGCTCACGCAGCAGAGCAGGCACCTGATGTCCCGGACTGGACCCTGCAGCCGACAGGAACCAGATTCAGGGATGCACAGATCGGGGTCGGAGGCAGGAGAGCCAGCAGGGTCCCACAGGGATGCCAGCCATGAAGGAAGAAAAGCTGACCCTTGTGATCGCTGAGCTCTATACTGGGTATCCACGTGTATGGGATGGAATACCTCACTGGTCAGTCTTTGGTCACCTGTTCCGTCCACAGCTTCCTGCAGGTGCGACCCTTTTACACCTCCCCCCACACAGAGCACAAGAGAACCCGCAGGGAACAAGGACCACATGGACCTTTCTGCAGAACAATCCCACTTCTGCCCCAGCAACAACTGCAGACATCAACTCTAAAAGCAGGCACTGCCTGAAAAACCTGTAGTGACCTTCAGAAAGTGCAGTTACTTAGAAAACTTAACAGAATGAAAATCTACTGAAAGGAGAAATGGTCCTGTTTTAGCCAAATCAGGACATACAAGTATTCTCTAACCTGTTGCTCTCCCACTGCTGGCCGTCTCTGTCCTGAAACCATGCTGGTACATGCAGAGGTCTGGGAGCAGGGTTTGACTGAGACTGAAAAAGCACTGAGCACTTTGGTCTTTCCCGTGCATCTGTCATTAGGTTGTCTCTCCTATTCATGATGCCCATGTGGGGAGTAGTCAGAGCAATGGATGCAGCAAACCTCCTTGGCTGGAAAATAGGTGCATCTTCCTTACAAATGCTGTAGTTGACAACCACTGACAGTGGCTGTCCTCTTTACAGTACTAGTCCCAGTCTGAAGACCTTAGCCATACTGCCTGATGTCTTCCCTCTCTTCCCCCTCATTTAACAGGGCCCTGAATATTTTCTCTAGATGATGGCTGCAGGTGGAGCTGGAGTGACAAACTTCCATCCTGCTGGAAGTTCATGTCATCTTTCTTCCTGCTTTTGGCTACACCATCTTCCTCTCCCTTGCCTTGCCAATGTGTACATTTTTCAATATAATAGTTCAAGATTTTTTCATTTCATGCTCAGCATGCAGCTTTCTCATGTAAGGTCAAAAGGAATAGCAGAAAAGGCCTGACTTGAAAGAGATGAAAGGGAATGGAGGTATGGTATAGTCCAGTGAGGTCCCTGCACCACACTGCAGTTACAGAAAATTCCAGTGTCTGGAACTGTGTATAACCGATATCTCTGCAACCCAAAGTATACAGACAAGATATGACAATTTGTAGCCCTGCCATGCCAAGGCAACTCTGTGCCTTCTCTTCTCTGAATATGAGCCCATTCCACTTCAAACTTCACTAGAACCTCTTTCTGACCTGATTAAAACCATGCTGAGAACTGATCTTCCCGAACCTCAAACAATTGGTGGGTTTGCATGTCTTCCCAGAAGGATGTCTGGATGTCCTTCTCAGGGAGTATGAAGAGGATGGATGTGACACAGTGAAGAGAATCAATGTTCAAAAGTAGATGACCTTGATAATATTTAACGTGTATGCCACTGGACCTGACTTTCTTTCAGAATTAGTATGTGTTTCTGGTATCGTGAAAATTTAGGGGCATGCAAGGAGACAAAAGCCCTGCCTTGAGAATTCATACACTAAAAATTACAAACCACAAGGAAGAGAAATTCTTATAATGATTTTTCTATTATTTTTCCAGTTTATGCTATTGGACAGTAGCTCAAAGTATTTAAATAAATAAATAAAAATAATAATTACATGCTTATCACTAGCAGCATTTGAACCATCTAAAGCTATGAAGATATTTTTAGCATAGTTTCAAGTTACTCGGAAGATGTCTCATTGGTTGAGATTTTTGCAGGATCTTTGGTATAAAAATCTGTTTTAAATGAAGAGAAAATAGCGAAAGATTAGTCTGTGTTTCAGATATTCCATCGTTTTCTGAAGGTATGCACTGAGAAATCATTTAACCTGTGCAGAAGTGCTTTAGTCAGAATATGCTACTACAACATTATTTGTCAGACCCTAAATCCTGTGGAGGCTGAGAGACTGGCATAAAAACTATTTCAGATTGTTCAGGTGAGAATGTTATCTGAGAACATTCACATGCTAAGATGCAAGATAAACTTTGCTGTTTGCTAGTCTTTCATATGTGTTGTGGGATAAGATGTATCGATTGCTGTGATTTTTTTACTGGTAATCTGAGAATTTTGATATTAACCTTCAGTATTTGCAGGTTTTTTTCCAAACACGAGTAACAGTTTTAGGTCCCTTTTCTAGTATATCTTTTCAAAAAGTTGTAGGAATATATCCAGGAGAGCTGAACAGTTTCTCATGCCTACTCAGAGTCCAATTTTCCTGACATGCATAACCTTTCTTGTCCTTTTCTATCCAGGTGTAGCCTTAGCATTACAACATTACAACCTGTTGGCTTTGTGCTCTGAGTTGCATGAAAAACTGAGTAAGGAAAAGCCGTTCATTCCTCCTTTATAATATAATTGCCAAAGAGGCATCAAATGAAATTAGCAGGTAGCTTTGGAAGAACAAAATGAAGGGCTTTTTCAGAAAACTGTTTCATTAATCCCTTTTTTCCTATATGTGGATGAGGAAAGCTCAGGCATGTTAAGAGGCAAAGAGACCAACTCATGCAAAACATAATTTATCACATGCTATTAAATACAAAGATACCTGTTGTGATTCCCTCAGTCACAGAGCACTGGAAGCTGGGGGAGCACCATGGCCGTCACTATGTGTCTCATATTCTTGGCCTGTTATATCAGACATTGTGGGAGATAGGATACTGAAGCAGGTATTCCTAGGCTCTTATGCTACAGAATTGTCTTGTTCTTGTTCTTACAGGAAGGGCCATTGCTGCTGTCTCCAGAGAAAAAAGAGAAAACAAGTAAGACTTGGATGGGTTGAGGAATTAATGATGCAATGTTTGGCATTCCAAGTGTTTTGGCATTTGAGATTTTTTGTTTGAAATTACAAAACACAGGAAGAAATGAGACGGTGCTTAGTATTGCTTACTTCTTCAGATGTTCATAGCCCTGAAAGTGTACTAGAATCAGAGAATGATATTAGCAGGAATTACAGTACTTGCTTTTTTCAAGACTAATGCCGTTCATACATGACTATTGGCCTGGACAAGTGCCTGACCATGTGAAGATCTGGGTCGTTTCATTACAATGAAATATATAACTAGTAGAAATGGCAACAAAATTAGAAAAAATACTGAAATACTTGGCAACATTTTTAGGTTTCTGACTTAGTTTCCTGTCTCTAGATGCTTTTGACATTTTGGCAAGTGAACTATAAGCCATTAAGAAGTAAAATATATCGGTTTCTATTATACTGTTTACAGTTATCTCTGGTCCTGGGGCTTATTGTATTTCTGTGAAACTGTGAAAAGAATAACTCAACATATTATTATGTATGAACTTGTGATATAGATGGCTTTGATTTGTTATAAATCATTGGGATTTTATCTGATTGACATTGTTTTGACTCTTTGAGAAACAGTTAAATGATGAACTTGGCAGGTAAAAATAAGGTCTTTGCGTAACCATAACCAAAAATCACAATAATGTTTCTAGCTAAGAAGTTTGTAGAAGTGAAAGAGGACAAGAGGGTTACTTCACTGAGGTCTTTAGCCCAGGTGGTTCTCTCTGTGCAGGAAAGGAACAACCACTACTGATATGTGTGAGATGCTGTAATTCTAAGTGACAACAAAATGTAGTTTCGTAAGATTTAAACTTGAAAACATAGAGCTCAGATTCTATTAAGAAAATTATCACAACAGGACAACCAATCCCAGCTGAACCATGCTTCATTTAATACAAAGGTATAAATCATTCTCTAGGGCAGATAATATCTGTTTATTATTATACTGTGATATTGGCATCGCAGGTCTCTAAGATTTTCTGTGTTTGTGACAAACACATTGGGTTTTGCTTCTTGTTTTTGGTCTGTGCTGCAACCAATGACTATTTCTTTCCAGAGTCACGATATTCACAGATGTTCTTTTTCTTATTTATCCATGTGTGGAAATACTGGTCTATGGCTGTAAAAAAATTACTGACAGTTTTCTCACCTTAATTATTAAATATTGTCCTATTTTTGTGTTCTTGCAACTTCTACTTCCTACAAGGACTCAGATTTGATGATGATGGGATGGAGTTTAATTAAAAGCTTATAATATTCATTGTGAATATATGAGGCTGAACAGGCAGTCTTCCACAACTTTTAATTTTTTATGTGTGAAACTCCTCTTAACAGCGAAGCATCTGTTCTCTTAAAGGAAACCATTTTTCACACACCTTGACATTGGGAGCTCTTGTGATCAATTTATAGTGCAGGTGTAAATGTTTGTTTGGTTCAGGTGCCTTAATGTCACTTTGCAAATCTGATGTTTTTCTTTATGTAAATTATTTAATCTACACAAATCTGTTGGTTTAGATGTGGAATAATCAGTGTCTCTAAACTAAAGCAAGCACCTCTGATTTTGGCACAAAATGCTAGTCATATATTCCACTTATTCCATGCTACAGTTATAAATGGTAAATGGCAAGCCTTTTCAGAAATTCCCCCGTGGTGCAGCTAGCAGGAGATTGCTTGATTGTATAATTATCAGATCTGACCAGATGGTGATGAGGCTGGGTACTAAATGCTTTTTAAGCTCTCCTGCTAGGTTTTCTCATTTAAAAGTGGAGAAATCCCACTTTAAGGCCTACATGATTTCAAAGACACCTTGCTATAGGCATACAGAAGTGCCTATTCTGTCATGTGCAAGAGCACTTCACATTTTCAGGCAATGTAGAGAAGGATCCTGACTTATTTAGAAAGTCAGTGTGTTGCTCAGAGAGAGTACCAGCCTAACAGTGCTGGAGAAGAAAAGTAGTTAATTAGTTACGGAACACATAAAGATTAGATATGGGAAGTAGATGGTAAGTACTCTATTTATCAGTGCTTCATCTTTGTCCAGCTGCAAAATGTCACAACTTGCAAAATATCACAGCTGAAGGAAGGACACTTAGGGTGGGGTTCAGCTCACAAATGGAAGGCCTACACTGAGGTGTTCCACAGAGGTATCTACAGGTGAGCCAGGTGTCCCTCCTCCTGCTGTAGTCACTGGAGATGAAATAAATACAGTCAATGAGAGAGCTCTTAATCTCATGGGCTATGTGGGCAGGCACCTCCGCTGCCTGTATTGACTAGATCTCCATCAGCAGTGACGGGAACTTAAATACCTGGTGCACATTGTAAATAGCTTCTTCTGGACACCTAAGTGTGGGTTGTTAATCATTGAAATGTCTGCTCAGTCCATGTAGGGACAGTTCTCATAGTTTTTGGAACTGTGCAGATCTCATACAAAAGCTTCTTGCAAGCCAGGGCTGGCTCTGAACTGATAGAAGTTTGTCATCCCAGCTCCTTGAGATGACTGGTTCTGTCTACTGTGCTCAGATTCTTTTGGGTTAGGCTCCATAGAATTTCTTTTTCAGTATCAGAAGTTAATCAATGAGATAAAATGCTACTGTTTATAGAAAGCTTCAGTATATCTCCTTCTACTGAGTATGAGTTGCATCCGGTAATAAAATCCTTGTGAGCGTTTTTCAATCTATCTATGGAATTGAAAGCTTTTAAAATCAATAAAAATGCACTTGCCGTAAGTTAGCACTAGTTTACCTAGAACATAAAGGTTACATCTGAAGCATTTTAAAATTGTTTGGCAACTTTAGGTATTTTCATTGAAGCAATCCAATCTGTACAGAAGAAACAAAGGTAACAGGGAACAAGTAAGCAATTAGCTGGTGTGGAAATCTATTGTGTTTTGACAGGGAGCTGGGTAGAATGGGATTCCTCATGATGAAATAACTAGCAAATCTGTATGTAGGGCATCTATTTTAATCTATGAATAAGAGTAAAAGAAAGCGTGACTTTTGGGTAGTAGTGTACTTCATGCATCATATGTGTAATGTACTTCATCACAAAGATTTCATAGAACAGATTATTTTCATTTACTGGTTTGTTCTCTTCAGTGTCTAATGCTTTAGGTCTGAATTATTAAGAACTGGGGTGTGAGGTCTGGCACTGGTGGCTTGAGTTTGAGGACTGAATCTCCTTTAAGTTGCCGGACATATGGGTACTTGTTCTCTGAAAAACAAGCCTTTCCAGTGGTCACCTAGAACACAGAATTTTCCCCTTGGTCTTCGTTTACCTCACTCTGTTAATTTTTTTTCCATAACTATGGCACTTTCACATCTGGCCTTGCTATTTCAGGTTATTTTGTAACCTGACACTGGGTAGCATGTTTTTAAGCTTGTATCTTATATGGGCAGCAACTTGCATCCCAAAGGAAATTTTGTTTCTTCATTTAGCAACTCAGCTTGGACACTAGATATTTCATCTTATTTTTTAAAGGGAAGAACCTCATACCCTGTGCTTGCAAGGAATACTATTCCTTGTGATTGAAATAGATTGTGTTTTGTGCAAAAGGTCTTCCTCTCCCTCTGTCTAGTGATGTCAGGATGAAGCCCAAAGTCCCATGAACCTACTTTGTGCTGGTGGTCTCCTGGTAGTGCCGTTGCTGTGATGTGCTGTCTCCGGACACCCTGTCTGCCGTCACTGCGTCGCTTCCATGGGATGTTCCTTCTTTCCTTTCTTTGATTTTATTCAATACTGTTGAATCTGTACATCACACATTTTTCCGCCTCCTTGCATTCCTTCAGTGTGTTTGAGCTAAACATTTTATCTTAAGCACAAAATAAATCCCCTCTGAGCTTCTTTTAAAAAATTTGTTCTACTATTGCCCAGACCAAACGAAAGGTTAATGATTAAATAGAGGAATAATCTAATTTTGAACATTCTTGTTACTTAAGTCGCATTCATGTGAAAGCTCTAGTACCTATTGCTCAGTGTCTATTCAGGACAATACGTAGTAAGAGATGCCGCTAGCAGAGGCTAGCTATTGATCTAACATTAGCTTTTTTTTTTTTTTTATAAAAAGGCTTTCTGCAGTGGTGAGATCTGAGGAAACAACAAAGGAAGTGTTCAAAAAAAGCTAAAAATAACATGAAGGTGCAAAGCTTGTGACTCCTATACATTAACTCTGTACTTCCTACGATAACTCCTGACCCAACACCCTAATTATTAAATGGATTACCTGTATTTTCAAAGATAGTGGAAGACTTTCTTTAGTCACATAAGAAAATTCCCGCACTGTGATGCTAATAAGGCCACTGGCCCTTTTGTTTTGTGCTCCTCTTGAGAGTATTGGCAGAGGAGAGAAGCTGTAGCTGCCGAACAGGACAGCTGAGTTATTTGCTTTGGCAGGTGAATCATTAATTTCCCAATCAGCATGTTTTGTCTGACAGCTGCCACTCTGCCCCAGTGGAAGAGAAGGTGGCCTGGCTTGGCAGCATGTGCTGCCAAAGCTCCTGACATCCCTTTAGAGCTGGGCACGGGGTGGGTGGCGGGGCTGGGGTGCCCACAGGTGCGTGAGCCTGGAGCTGTGCCTTGGTCTGCACACGGGTGTAACCTCCTGCTGCTGGCAGGAAAGGCAGCAAAAGGTGCAGTCAGCTCCCAAGTGAAGGACGCCGCAGCCTCGCAAGCTGGCCTGGGGTGGTCTGCAACTGCAGCATGCTGTGAGCAGGTCAGAAGACAGGTCAGGGCTTAGATGCAATTTTGCCTGTGCTAGGGAGAGAGGAAGGGCTGTGCTATTTTTTTCCTTTTTTTCATCCAGAGAAGTGACTGACTGATACAACTGGAAAGGAAGGAAAGCAGCACTGTGCTTCTGTCCTCCTTGCAGGAAAGACAGATCTTAGACTTTGCAGTCTATGGTGTGCTAAACGTGTGCAGCAAGAGGCTTACGCAATGCTCCATGACCTGCTGAAGGCTCATCCCCCACACTCTTCCCCTTGAGGGTTAGATACATGACAACAGGACATTCACAACCTCTGTTTTCCTGTCTCCTTGTCTTCTTGTGACTCTGGAAGTTCTGACGTAATTTTTGTGAGATTAGAGATTTTTTTCTAGTGGCGTGAATTTAGTTTATTATTTGCCATAGCTGTGGCAGTCAGGCTCTGGCCTTTGTTAAGAGCAAAACCTTCAGTATCTCCACGACTTATTCATCACAGATGTTTCACTTAAAAATAATTCCCCTTGAGAGTTGTCATTCCTGTGTATTACTTACATTCAGAGCTGACCATACCACAGACACAATTCCCTAATGACAAAACTCTACTCTGGCAGTCTTTTTTTCATCCTTTTTTCAGTGTTGAGTACCTGAAAACAAGGACTATGACCCTTCAGTTGCTTTTATTGTGTGGGTTGTGTTTTTTTTTTTTTTTTTACAGTTTTTTTTTTTTTAAAAACAATTACCTTTTAAGGTACTGTTCCAAAACCTTAATGTCTGCTCTCTTTTTTGCCATAATCTCATTTATGCACTTTTATATTTCACATATTGTGAAAATTGCACCAGCTGGTAGATCTTCTGAAATGATATGTACTGATTAGAGGACTTGCTGACGTACCAGCCACTGAATAATTATATCCTCAGGTGGGGAAATTGCACCAGACTAAAATGCTCTTCAAAGTGATATTCAGACAACTTGCTGAATACTTTTATGTTTGTGTACATATCTGGTGTGAAAGATTGGTGACTAAGGCTTTAAGTTGAAGCAAAACCAGCTCGTATGTATTCCAGGGAAGAAAGGAGTTACCAAAATGAGAAATGCTTTTTCTGTCAGAGAGAAGTACCAAATAAAATGGAGCTGTGCACAGTCCTGAAACAGTTCCTGATAGAAAGAAGTGGTTGTCCTAACCTGTACATCATCCAGCTCTGCAATACAAAAAGAGCACTTTGTGAAAATTAAAAACTATTTGGAGGGTTTGCATGAATACATTTAATTAGACTGTTGAAGTACAAAAAGCTACTCAAGGCCTTTTTGTCAGCTGAGAAACAGAAAGGTGTGTTAATGAGTTGCAGGTAGGTGAGGATACTGTGGCAGTCTTCAATGTTACATACAGTTTTGCTAAAAACTGAAATGAGCAAAGTTGAAGAGATTAACTAGAGCGTTTAGCAGCAAGTAATGCCTACTGGAAGGTACTAGTTCAGCTGAAAGAAGCATGGTGAACCAGGCAGGGCAAGACAGCTTAGGTTTGCTACTCAAGAGTGTGGAAACCATTTTTGAAGGAAAGGAAAGCAGCCAACTGGCCTTAGCAATCGCTTCTCCCAGACAGGACTGTAAAATTTTTGTGGTTTTGGTATGAGACAATGTGTTTTTCTATGTTAGATTAGCTTCTTGAGTGTCAGAAAGTTTAGTTGAGTTTTTCCAGCATCATGGGTGGGGTTTTTAATCAATGTCTCATTAGTGACTTTTTCAAATTTGAACCTTGTTCCTGCCATTCAGTTCCTGGCAGAAAGGTTGCAGGTATATTAATCTACTGGATTTTTTTTTCCTTTAAATTTTGGGATAAACCCAGCTCTAGGTACACAAATGATTATTTTATATAAGTCCATGCCAAGGATTCTTTTGTAGTACCACAAGAAATCTACTAAAACAGTGAAAAGAAATTTGAAGAAAATCCTGTTCCTCTGTCCAAACCCTCAGATAATTATTAAGACTGTATCAAAGTAGTTCATAGCCCCATGCAACGCTACAGGTTTGGGAAAAAGTGGCTGGAAATCTGCCCAGTGGAAAAGGACCTCGGGGTGTTGGTCAACAGCCATCTGAACATGAGCCAGCAATGTGCCCAGGTGGCCAAGAAGGCCAATGGCATCCTGGCTTGTATCAGACACAGTGTGGCCAGCAGGACCAGGGCAGTGATCTTCCCCCTGTACTGGGCACTGGTGAGGCCGCACCTCGAGTACTGTGTTCAATTTTGGGCCTCTCACTACAAGAAAGAAATTGAGGTGCTGGAGTGAGTCCAGAGAAAGGCAACGAAGGTGGTGAAGGGTCTGGAGCACAAGTCTGATGGGGAGCGGCTGAGGGAGCTGGGGTTGTTCAGCCTGGAGAAGAGGAGTCTGAGGGGAGACCTGATCGCTCTCTACAATGACCTGAAAGGAGGGTGTAGCGAGGTGGGGGTTGGTCTCTTCTCCCAATTAACAAGCAATAGGACAAGAGGAAATGGCCTGAAGTAGTGGCAGGGGAGATTTAGATTGGATATTAGGAAGAATTTCTTCACTGAAAGTGTTGTCAAGCACTGGAACAAGCTGCCCAGAGAAGTGGTGGAGTCACCATCCCTGGAGGCATTTAAAAGGCGTGTAGTCGTGGTGCTCAGGGACATGGTTTAGTGGTGGACTTGGCAGTGTTAAGTTAACAGTTGGACCTGATGATCTTAAAGGTAATTTCCAATCTAAATGATTCTATGATTTTATAATGCATCTTAAGGTCATGGGATGCAGCCTAGTGTTGCTCAGTGGCACAATTGAAGGGACAGTTGCAAGTGGTCAGATGCTTGGAAAGGCACTTATGTTCCTAGTCCTACAGGTAAACTTCCAGTGATTTGCAAAACCTTTAAATAAGATTCATTCAGCTGAGAGTGAGGAGCTGTGACAAAATTCAACCACAAAGCCAATAGGTGCACCATGAAGATCTCAAATGGTGAGGACTATGGTTCCAGGTGAGAAATCATGTTTTGCAGCTGTTGAGTGTTTTCATCTTCATTGTGAAGATGAAACAAATGTAATTTTGGGCCTATAGAAGAGGCTGGAAGATGGAATGCCAAGTGTCACCACCAGCTGATGAAGACAGGGTGGAGGGAGGGGAGAGAGGCATAGCCAAGGTGGGAAAAAATATGTGGGACTGGTAACTCTATGTTTTATATCTGTTGCTGGAAGTGAGTGGCCAAGGGGCCTTGACTGAAGTAGCTTCTGGAAAACAGTACCTTTCAAAGGTGATGCTGCTGCAGAAACCTGGGGAAGGCTGCAGGTGTAAATACAAGGTTGACATCCTGCTTTGACCACTGGTAGGTCACGTGAAGGTTACTGCTTAAGTCCACCTCCTGGAGACAGAGATTTCAAACACCGATGCTGCTTCAGTTTGAAAGAAAAGTAGAAGTGTAAGGAGTCCTTGTCTGAAGCAAATGAAGCTGAGAATCTTGGCTACCCATAAGCCATTGCAGACCTTTATCACCTGACATGATGCTAAGCAATCTGTCAGTGGTAACCCACCCAGTTTTCTAAGCTTTTGGGAGATTTCTATAAAACTGAGCACAGTGCCAGGAAGTATTTGGATTTTAGCTAACTTGCAAATCCTGATGAAGGTATGTTTTGATGACAAATTTATCCCAAGAGCTCTTGTTGTGGCTTTAGTTTCTGTATGGATTTAAGATGCAGCCCGATAGACGGTTCATAACAGTAATCTTATATGTGCTTCTTGGAAAAGTTCTAGAAGACAATAATCAAGCAGTCTTATTTTAGCAAAGTTCACTAAAATAGTAACAGATCATTAATTATAGAGCAATTTCAGTTAACTAGCCATTGAGAAAACTTTCTGAGATCAGAGTATAGAAGGCCCAACTTCATACTTACTGGGGTTTTTCATACAGGAAACTGTATTTAGTGCAGTTTAGATAACAGTCTCATTTAAATCCATCTTAGTTATTTAACAGTATCATTTGGAACTAGCTTGGACTTAGTATATTTTTCTTAAGGAAAATATTTTTGAGCAAAAGTTTAATCAGTGAATGCTCAGAGACCAGGTAATTATCAGTTGAGTCTGTTTTTATGTCTCTTTGGAAAGAGGAAAAGAATTTTCTTTAGCATCTATTAGTTGCATTGCTCCTGAGGGGTCTGGAGATGGGAAGGAAGATTTTTTTTCCCTTAGTTATTTTTGAGAGGGGGAATGCTGAGGAGTTA
>NW_009614718.1:8373-33230 GCF_000690535.1 Cariama cristata | reverse complement strand
AGGGAAAGGCAATGGGGAATTGAAATGCAAGTTTTGGGAGATGTGTCTGTTGTAACACATGCAGCAAGACATTAAAAAAAAAGGCAGAAACTATTCTGAGGCCGAGGTTGCATTCTTGGTATCCAATGTCGAGGTAAAAGAGATAAATATCACTTATATTGAACAATTTAAATTGAGGATATCTAAAAAAAAGGACTTGCTGTGATAGACAGAGGAACCTGTAATAACCTGTAATAACCTGTAAACCATCAGTCAACAATGACCAGTTGTGAAAGTCCTGGTGCATCTTTTGATGTTGCATATAGATGTCTCAGCCAGAACAACATTTATTTTTGTGGCATGATAATGGTCTGAAGACTTCTAGCTTGTAGAAAGTACACTGAAGAGACAAAAAGCCACCTATTGAAAGCAAAATGCAGATGTTGCAACTGGTCACAAGGAATCATGCTGCCCTCACTTGTTTTTGTAGTTCATTGGGAGATTTACCTCTCTCTGCTCGAATCCAAATTGTGTTTATGTCAGCACTCTCTGGACTTTCAGTGTGCATGAAAACAGAGCTAAAACACAAGTTAATCCCCAGAATTGTGAGGTCAATAAACATCCCACTATAATTTGAAATGTGGTACATATTTGTGACTGCTAGAATCCAGTTTATGTAGCATTAGACTGTACATTTTCCTTAAGTTCAGAAATGAAAAAGACAAAACTCTAAGGCCAGTGCCTGGAATAATATTTAGAAGCAATGAAACCCTGAGTTGGAAGTTAGCTTAACAGCATTGCAAACTGATGCACTTGCGTTTTAAGTGATTTAATATAAATGTCCAATGGAAAAAAAGATTGCTATAGATAAAGAAGGGAGACTTTTTTTTTTTTTTTTGTAAAATTAAGGTTGTGGATACATATTTGGAAGTTTTAAGGTATATCTATGTGTGTTTGCCTTGGTTAGCGGAGGTAGAACATATATTGAAGATGCTAGACGTTCACAATATGGAGAAATATCAACTGATCCCAGACTGATGTAACAAAATTGTGAATTTCAAAGAAGGTCGCGTAACAAAAAACATTCTGTTCAGGGGTTGGGAACATTTGTGTGAAGGACTGGAACAGTGATGTTTCTGAACAACTACCTGCAGCCACAGGAGTATGTTGACCAAAGTTGAGACTTCGAATTCTCTCTGAAAAAGTCTACGGACATCAAAAGTTAAGATGCAGGATGTGGTAGACTGCTTCCAAGGTTTTGACCCATACAGATGTGCAGAGACAGCATAGAAGAGCTGGCTTGAAAATGTGTACTGCCAAGGGCTTCATCAGGGCTGCATCTTGAGCATGACATGACTGTGGTCTTCTGGAAAGACATTTGATAAGATCAAAAGGACTCTAGAAGATCTATGTTTTTGCACGAAGGTGCTTATTGCCATAATGCCCTGATAGTACCTAAAAGCCTCAGTGTCTATCCCCTGGTCCATTTTTACATCATTTCTTTTGTCTGCAGTACCCTATAATAAGAACATATATTATAATATAATTATAAATTGTAGGGGAAACAAAAACATAATGACTAGTAGTTTAAATAATATTTTCTATGCCTGTGCCTGAAAATAAGTGTAGGAATTTCATCACCCACTATGTCTTTCAGGAACATGTGAATAACGTTCTCTGTTGGTTCAGGTCAGCAAACTTTTATGTGTTCAGAGTGGAGCCATTCTGAGGGGAAATTTTGACTCTTCCAGTGTTGAAGACATAGTTAAAATTATTCAGTAAATTTTGTGAGGCTACACTTCATGCTTTTAAACAAACTAATCTCTTTACACCTGTAAGAAAAAGCAATATGAATTTGGAGACACATTAATCATTGCAGTTTGTCATGACTAATGCATTTGTTTGTTTCTGCATGTTATCTGATAATGTGCGGTAAAGCATGTTTTACCTCTTCGGCATACACATTGCAGCTTTTATGTAATATATTATGTGTGGATCTTAGTTGGAATTTTTTTTTTTTTTAAAGTACACTTTTCATGTGTGTGAGTGTAGCCAGTACTTTCCCTTTTTCTCCAGCTTTTCCACCCACCGACAGCTGTCCCCTCCAAATATTTCAGCCAAATTTTGCAAACAGGTAGAAACCTAAAAGGTAATTAAGCTCTCAAATCTTTGTGAAAATGGGTAGCCAGGGGAGGAGGAAGTCTCTAGAAGCAGTATAGTATGAGCACTCAGGTTACAGGATTCCAGACAATCCTTGGTGGAAAGATCTGATGAGGGGCGTACAGCATTTTTTTTTATGTGCACTGCTTTAGATACCAAGAGCAGTGAAGCACAGCTGTATCTACAACCCTGGTGTATCCGAGTGATGCTATGAGCTGATGTCACATACTAACGTGAAACTAAGATGTGGTCAACTTACACACTAAAGGACCAAGTTTTCACTGCAAAACTTGGAGCTTACTTGTCCTCCAGAATAGATAGCCTCTGAGATATAAAACTATGCAAGATATAAATCTATAGGAAACTGGGCTCTTTCAGTGGCAATACTTGTGGAAACATATGCTTTTCTTTTATCTTCTTTTTCTTTTATTGCAATTAAAAAAAACAATAACATTGATCTGGAATGCAAAATTAATCTTCTAGGTGGACACAGCCATCTGCAGAGCTCTGCTGTGCCACTAATTGAAATTGAAGTAAAGTTTTCCTATGCTCCATTTTGTTTGTATTTCACCTATACTCCTGCAGTAAATCAAAATATTCCTGTTAAAGAGGAAAAAGGATCACATTTATGCTGCTATTTTGCTGCTGTAATAAAATAGAGGTATATCAAGAGGGGATGGGGAGAGAAAGTGTTAGAGAAACATACTGTCACACTCCAGGTTTCTCACTAGGCATGATCCTCAGCTCTGAACCATACTGGTTTATAACAGCTGAGAAGTAGACTGTTCATGCTGTGTCAGGTAGGTCTCTCGGTAATTTCCATCACCGGAGTGATTTATAAGATGGATTTGAAAAGTCCAAATTGATGAAGGTGGACTTTTCATAAAATATGTCATTAAAATACCAACAAACCTAGATCTATCTTGTGCTTGTCAAATACTCCATTTTCATTGTATGGTGAGTATTTTTTGTGTTGACAGTATGCCAACAGTAGAAAGCAATATTTCCTATAACTGCAGGAAGAGATAAATCATAGCATGTTATTTGTCACATTAAATCAAAACTAATAACCTAATGAGCTTTTCTATTAAGTGATATTGTTAATAGTGGGTTAAACAAACCACCAACTAAGAGGTATTTGTCCTTCAGATATAAAAACAAATTATAAAATTCGAATAGACTAAATGATAAAACTATGACAAATAAATTTTTCTCACAAATAATTTCCTGTTTTCTCAAAAATACCTGTATTTATGTATTCAATTACCTATAAAGATTCTGAATTTTTTTTTTTTTTACTGCCACTGCATCAGGAGGAAAACTGCTCTGCCAGATCAACACTTGGGGACTTTATTCCATAGATAAATGGAATGTATATTAAAGCAGACAAATAGTAGCTCAGTTCAGTTTGACAAGTGAAATATTTAGATTTAGGTAAACCTAAAAGAAGTATGTTTGCTTTTCTCCTCCTGACTGAAACAGAGGAGAAAAAAAAAAATCAGAAACTTTCCTGTAAAAAAAAAAGGGTGATTTTTAAAAATGAAATTACATTTTTTTGGTTCTTGACCAACTGAACTTTTCTGTTTACAGTGATACTTTTAGGATGGTGTGGTGTATTCCTCCTTTTTTATGAAGTAGTGCAATGTATTGCTTTCTGGTGACTGTTCCGCAGAGGGAGAAAATAACTTGTTATTGGTTCAGATAACTGAGTTCTCTTGAAGTGAAGTAGTAGATGTCAGTGTTTTTGCCACAAAAGCACTGGGCTCCAGCTCCTCAGCAAATATTGGATGGGTGAGTTTTTTCACTATCAATCATCAAGTCTGTTTGCAACACATGGGTTTCAATAGGCCCCAGATTACTGTCTCATATTTTCAGAAAGTCATTCATTCCCCTAAACTAATTTCTACCAGTCCCTACAACAAATAGTTAAAATGAGGCAAATGTACTTGAATTAATTTTCTGACATCTGCAGAGTAATGATTTAAAGTAGAATTTTAACATTCTGTGCTTTTCTGTGGTCTTCCTAACTTGACTTACTTCCCTTGAAATTTCCAAATTCCATGCTTATGTTTTCTTGTTATTGAAACAATATAACTAATACTTAGTGGACTTCTTCAGAAATGACAGAGGTTTTTGTGACCTGGTGACGTTCTTTTTTTGTTTGTTTGTTTGTTTGTTTGTTTTTTTTTTTTTTTTTCCTCCAGGACATTTAGCATTTTAAAAAATATTTTATATTCCAAAAACTTAGTTCTGATTAATTTCAGTTGCAATAGTGACCATTCAGCAGTTCCACAAGCCAGATCTCAAGTGTCTAAAAAAATGAGCCTTAAAATCTAAGGAAGACAGTGGTCAACCAAACATTTTTATGACAAATGATTTACTTGGTTTGGTTTAAACAAATGGTTTACTTGGTTTAAATGAATTACAGATTAGAATGGAGTTATCTAGGGCACCATTTTACTCTCTTAACCTGTTTTTGCTTTTTATTCAATACATCTTCCGTCTCCTGCAATACATGACAAGTATCCTAGAAGCAAAGGACTATTATACAACATGAATTAGTCTTGTTGCCCACAGGAAATCCTTTGGAAAAATAGTATAGGAGTATATATTACGGCTACTGGGGACAAATGAGAGAGTCTTGCCTTGACTCTGGAACTTCCTAATGGACAGTTTTTATTAGATTTCCTTGGCTGTACATCTTGGAGACTTCATGAAGTAAAACTCCTGTATTCTCTGGTGAAATGCATGACAGAGAAAAAGATGCTTATAAGGTGAAACCTGCAGAAAAAACAGCTGCTGAAGTTTACCTACCTAGTCTTATTAAGACTGTGCAAACTTTTTTTTTTTTTTTTTGGGGGGGGAAGGCCTAGAATATGAAAATCTGGATGAATTTTTGCATTAGAAGAAAAATGCATGTCCTTGATGCAAAGGACAGTTTTCCCTTCACTATCTTTCGAGTGCCTTCTTCACAGCAGGAAGGCCCTAACAGTTCTCAAGTAAAATGGCTAGAAAGCGTTACTAACATGAAGTGTTTTGTTTCGTGGAAAAGCTGAGCGATTTTAATCTGAAATAAAAATAACAGAAAGGCAGGGGGACTCTGAAATGAATGGCTATCATGAGTGAAATTATAAGTAACCAAAATGTGGATCTCATCCGCTGTCAATCAACTTTAAATGGGGGCAGCATTATCACTGAAATCTGTTATATGAATGGCAAAAGTGTTAAAGCAGTTGATGTAAATAATTTCCAAGTAAGACCTCATGCTTGTCAGAAATGAATAGATTTTTTTTAACAACAGCTATAGCAGTCCTAGATGTTTAGAATGAAAACTCCTCCTAGAGAGCTTCTGATGTTTGACCCATCTGTGTTAGAGACAGAAAATCCAAATCAAACAACAGTGGCAGGAAAGTTTGACTAGCACTGATAAGGATGAAAGTGCAACTTCAGTCCTGCAAATATGTGGGCACGTTTACCTTTAAACTCACGTGCAGTTCCATTTATTTATCTGAGTAAACTTGTAATTGTTTGCAGAATCAAGGCCTAAATCTGCAAAATACATTTTGTTTCTGTGTGACCAAGTTCCATATGAACTCATGAGTGTTGGGTATATTATGAGAGGAGAGGGCAAAGAGTTTTCCCCTCATGTGAATTCCCATTTTTTAAATCAGATCTACTCAACTTATAAGTTTTAGGTGTCTGTGCAGAGATAAGGAAATAAGGTGCACAGATAAATAAATACAGGATCTAAACCCAGAAGAATTTTCTTATGGTCCTGACATTGCCATTTTTTCCCAAGTCTAAAATGTCTTCTGGAAGAAGATGACAAAATTTTGAAGACCTATGTATATATATAGTCTTGGTGCACAGTGGTATAGTGAAACCTTTGAATGGTCCATTCTCCTGAGCATAGTGCTTACTGACTGCCCACATATAACTCCAGATAGCCATTAATCTCACCTTGAAAACTTGGGTAGCCCAGTGAGAAGTGGATATAACAAAACTAAGGGAGTGGAATGTGTAAGTACATATGTATGCATACCTGCACAGATTAGTACATGTATAAAACCAGGAAATAGCTGCTTCTTTTTATAAATTACAGCAAAGTTATCTGGAAGGGCCAGGAAAAAAAATTGTATTGTAAAGAAAGTCTGCAGTGAGAAAACAATAGTTCTCTTCCTGACATGTCCTTCTCAGAGGATACAAAGGATTCTTGCTTACCTGTTTGTTTCTAGTCTCGCTGTTTTTTTCTTTTTTTTTTTCCTCTTTTTTTTTTTTTTTTTTTTTTTTTTAATGGAATATGTCTGCCAAACTGTACCCAGGGGATGTTTTCCATCTTGTCACTGAATGCCTGTCTTTCAGCAAAGTTTGGCTTTTGAATTTTCTTGTCTGTATGGTAGCAGTTAATCTTCTCGTTAAGAATTTAATCTTGAAGGGTGACTTGCTGTCTGTCTCCATGTCATTTGATTTAGAAGATGAAATTCAAAACATGTACATGTTCCACTGTACCTCTCAAACAACCTGGTCTTTGACACAATAAGTAGTGATTATCTGGGTCTTCTCATAGAAATGGATAAAAAAAAATCAATTACTGGGAATTTCCAAAATGCTGATCAGTTAACTGATGATAGTAATAGAGGTTTAAATCTTTTAAGCATTTAGACTGCAGGAAAACTTTACCACTGTAACTTTCTCCCACTGCCCAAATAAAGGAGCTAAGGAGCCCTTTTCATTCAGCTGGGTTTGGAGGAGGCTTCCAGGACCCAAAAACTTTTGGAGTGGTTGTACAACATTTCTTGGATATTCTACCTCAGGCAGAAATTTTCTAGAAGGATCAACAAGATTGCTGGTAGCTGACACTACCAACCACAGAGGACATGAGGCAGGAAGGCAGATGGGACTGGGCAGCTGCTTGGTAGGCAAATGTTTCTGCTACAGACAGAGGAGTCAGTGGTAGAAGTCTGGGTTAATGGTGCAAGAGGAATGACAAATTAAATTGCATCTCAACAAGAACGCCATTCAGAGCTCTTCTTTTCAATGTTGACATAAATATGATTCTTACAGTTATTAAGACACTGGTAATGTTCTCCATTCCTACCTCAAAGGCAGAGTTTCCATCTACAATTAAATATTCATCAGTCTGATTTTCTGTGAACATGCAGCTTCTCTGCAGGCACCTCAGGATTGTAACTCAACTGATTTCTCCAGTCTCAGTGTTCTTCCACTCATTTCAGAAATGGAAATACTTTCTGTACATGCTTCTTCCCTTAAAGAGTGATGGAGAGGCAGGTCCTAAAGGGATTCTTCCGTGGTGATCCCAACCATTTTAGCCTTTCTGGGACCTGCAGCTTGTTATGAGGCTTTATATTCATTGTTCACATAGATGCCTAGTATAGCATGCCAGGGGCACCTCCACAGGGAATTGACAGCTGTGATGCAGGTGTATGGGATAGCCACAGCCGTGGAGACCAGTTGAAATACACTAAAGACTCTCAAATGGTCTCTCAGTGTGTATGTGTGGGTAACTGAAGCTCTGTAATCCTCATAAACCTGCCAGGACTGGACATGTCTTTGGGATCTCTCTCATCTGGAGTTTCTTAGCTGCCTGTCTACATTTCTTTCCAGTTTCTGGCATGTTTCAGTGTTGGCTATTGCAGTGTGACATGACACCTTTTAGCTATGCAGCTCTGAATATGTGTGTCTTGAACAGAATGCAGCAGCATTGTGGGTGCTGTCATTTATTTTACCTTTGAGCTGCATTACACCTTCTTGCCCCTTAAGATGTACTGAAGGACTTCGCTTTTGTTATTTTTCTCACTTCTTGCCTACACTGATTTAAAAATTAGATTTTTTAAATGCAGTATGAAGTTAAACCCATTTTTATGATGCGCTTTTTGTGTAATTGGTAACAGTTCACCTGTAATGGCTGAGATTGGCATGACCATTTGTTACGTGGCAGCTAGTCATCTCCGACTGTCTGGTCTGACTGTCTGGTTTATTGTCAAGAAACTGTCCTCCCTTTTTCCTTGATAATTTTTGATGCATCAGAATACTCTCAAATTTTCTGAATAATTTTTGCCTAGCAGTTTGCAATGTCCTGCAGTTAACCACTGGTATGGATTATAGCTTTTCAGGCTCTTGTGTTACCTTCCCTAGTTGTCCATTAGCACCACTTGCCTTCAGGAATCTTTCAAGTACTGTATCCACCTTCTCTCCACCAGTCTTAAGTGATGTAGAATAGGTATTTTGTTGGCCATCTTACTGAGGTTGCTATATCTACTACAATGAAGAGCAAACCTGCTTGGCAAGGGCTTGTTCTAGGAGTTGGTGTTAAGAATATATTTATATAAAAAATGATCAGGGTAAGGACGAATATTCCTTATGCAAATGGTAATCCTTTGGTTATGGCCTTAGAAGTACTCAAAGGTAAGTCAGTAGTACTTTCCAGAGAAGGAACAATTTAGGGGCATTCCCTCCCCTAGGAGTCTCTCAAATATGTTCCTGCAAACGCTTTGGTGTGATGAACTGGTCTTTCCCAAGGAAAATGCTCCAAAGAGCATTTTCATCAAGGAATTCCCAACTGGCCTAGTACTCAGAGCAATACAACACTCATGCTCATGTAGAACAAACATGTAGATTTCACTAGCACTATGTGATATCACCAGACTTCAGTATTTGAGCTGACAGAGATGATTTAGAGTGCAAATAAACTATTAGCATAATTAGATTAGACATACTGTGGTGCAATTAGAATCACCTCTGTCAGACCATTCTTCATTAACAGAACTTGTTCAGAACATACTGTCTGCTTCCTGCTTCTCCTAGACTAATTAGTTATGTATATGGATGCTTGGATTGCTTAATCATTTTCATTGTTCACAATTAACATCTTGCTGAATTGGGACGTAGTGTCACTCAGAAAGAGGCTGTAACATTGACCTGATTCCAGGAAAGATGGAGTCCAGACATGCACCAGGCTGAAATGACAGTAAGGGTAGAGAAGCACTTGGAAAAGAGCGAACATAAATGGAAGGAGTTAATAGATTTACTGTGAGAGGAGGAAAATATCAACCAAACTGCTGCTTGGAGACAGATTTTGCTGCTTACAAACAGAACTGAGAAATGGATCTGAGATAAAGGAGGGAAGTTACTGGGGTTGGAGGGAAGGAAAAGATGAGGGACAGGACAGGAGTCCTTTTATGAATTTTTTTCTTTTTAATAAAAAAATGTCATGCTCTTGTAGTAATCTTCTGATATGGCAATTCAAAGATCTCCACAGGCTTTGGCTTTCTAAGCCTTTAAATTAAAGCTGATCATGTAACAGACTTTTTGCTTTGGTTGCACAAAAAAAATTAAGTAAATTTGAAGTGTGTTTAGCGAAAGAACTTCAAACAAATGCATCTTTGGAGATGTCAGTTGAAATATTTGTTAACCTTCCCTTTAGAAAAAGGCAATTTTGAAATGAAAAATGCCATTTCAAAATAAAAATAAAAGTTGACATTAAATGAAATGTCAAAACAGAATGAGTCAACATTTCTAAAATATCTCCTTTTCTCAACAGTCTTCAACTGAAGTTATTTTTCAAATGTGGAATGAAGGCAATTTCCAGCTCCTTCCATCCAGACTGACGTCATGCTACATTTGTTTGATGACCTACTATTTGCCAACAATTTTGGCCAGTATTAGTCTTGTTTTTCTCTGACAGAGGCATACAGAATTACTTCTCTCAGTGCTTAGATGTAGTTCTACCTCTAGGAGAAAGGACAAGCTCATGCATGCCAACAGAACAGAAGCTCAGCACACGGTGAAACGCAGTGCCCTCAGTCCACATTGCAGCTGTCTAGTTAAGATGAGCACATTGGAAAGAGATTGTGTTTCAATATCACCAGAATGTATAACTCTCACTCTTACCAAACAATATTATATGCATTTTTTCTGTTTAGCAGTAGTGAAAACGCTAGCATCACCTTTCATCTTCATGACTAAGTGTTCAGCTATGCACTGCTATCCCGTTTAATCTCCTCTCTGATCTTTCCAGTCAACAAAACTGTTGGTGGTTCCTTATGGAAGCAGAAGAAAAAGAACAGTCTGGCAACACCTGCATGCTTCTTGGATAAAAACAAACAAACAAACAAACAAAAAGCTGATTAAGTTACTTTGCGACTTCCAATATACACCCTTAAAGGCAGAATCATTAGATCCTTCAATTTGTTTACTCATTATTCAGTTGTAACAGCCTTTTTCTCATAAATAAAGTTATATGGACTCTTGATAATCTGGTCTGGTAAAAGTTCTTAACTTCTTGGTAACTGCCAGACAAATCAGAAGACCTGTGCAGATTATTTTGCCAATCAGAATTTCAGTGATTTAAGAATCTTTTCTTGGATTTAATATGTCATTTAGAGAAATCTAGTCCTCTTTGACTAATTCTGACAGTGGCATTGATATAAAGGAAATAATAATGATTTTCAATAAATTTAAAAATTGAAGTAATTTTCCCACGGTGTGCTAAGAGGATAGTCTGTTCTGTTGTATTCTACATTCAATATATCTCTCAATTCTACGTAATAAATTGATAAAAATTTGTGTATTCTTGTAACATAAAAGGATGGATTCATACAGTACTTAAAGGTGGTGCAAAGGGGCAGACTTAAAAATTCACCAATCAATTTTATTTGATATATGATTGCTGAAGGACTTTGGGCATGGATATATTCTTTTAACATACCATCATAATTACATTTAGTGCTAAATCAGGAATGACAATTTGAGATATTGTTCATATTGCTTTTCTGTTCTTCTGTCAATATGCCAGCTGCAGGAGAAGATGTTCTTGCTTTCTAAACCTGGCATTTCAGCCCTAATTAGGAGTGCTTATGCTGTTAGTTTGTTCAGAGCCCTTCTATGGGCAAGTTGCATGAAGCTTTTGCAGTCCTCTCCTTTGAATAATTTAATGGGTTGGTGGTTTCACTGCAAGATTTTGAGTGTGAACTGGGCAGTTAAAGTGTTAAACTCATTTCCTGTAGTGCCTTCCTCTGTGTTTTTTCCACAGTCTCTTCATTTTATTGGACATGAATATTGGATGTACCACACTTGAATATGCTATTATTAGAGCTACACTATCGAGATGATAAGCAGATATTTTTCATGCAACTTTTAAAATGAGATCAGTAAATCAATTTCAAAGTGAGTTTTACAAAGCTGTGATTTGTTTGCAGCAGTCACCTCAAACAATAAAACATCTCCTTTATAATATATAGCACATTTAATCCTATATATAATTTATGGGTGTACCAGTCAGTTCGTTAGAAATCTGACTAGAAAGTAAAGGAATGAGAGGCTGACTACACAGAAATCCACCTTATTAAAATGTTATCTCTTCATATTCATAGTTTAACTATCCATTGACTAAAACGCACTGTAATTTTTTTTTTAAATGTTAGCATACCCTTAAAGAATAAAAGATATATAGTCACTTTTCTAATTTTCTATATCTTACAGCAGGGATTGTATTATCCCACATGAGTTACAGAGCACCCTGTACAATGTATTCCTCATTGCAATAATAAAAAATAAGTAGAAATTTTGGAAGGTCCTTGAGCTGATTGTCAGTGACATATCCTTTGACTGTAAATAAGGTTTTGGGTAGTTCTCTGTAAAATACTACTATTCCAATGTGAAATTGTAGTCTCAATGAAGACAGTGAGAGATTTTTATCTGATTCAAGAATGTGTTTGTAACGTGCTACTTCTACCCCAATCTTGCAGTCAGTCAGAATGATGAAACTTTATGGAAGACTTTGTCTTCTTTGAGGAACTTAATACTTGGATACCTTTCTGTATTTATAGTGCAGGTATCAGAACTGTTCCCCAGAAAGATGTTGTTTGCTTCTAACTTTTTGATGATTTCCTTCTAGAAGGAAATTTTTCTGAACAGTGTCTTGCAAGAAGCTACAACTTTTTTCTGAGAAATCTTTTTAAAAGTACTTTGTCTTCTTTGACCATGGTTGTTAAACTCCTCTGTTAACCTCCTAATTACTCAAAAAACCCTAAGAAACTTTGATTCCTCAGTTTAAAATTTTGAAAGAGACCTTTATAGCACAAGAATAAGTACTTTGTGTTTGCATCTTCATGGGTTTTTTTGCTGTCATTATTAGTCTTGCTCAACTACATTTCTGTCCTGAAAATTAATTACCTCAAATGCTTTTCTGAAATCAAGCTTACAATTATACGTTCAACAGATTCAGGCTTTACAAAGTCAACTATAAATGTTTATACTTAGTAGCACTATATTCCAAATACTGTTTTATTTTCAGTATTGGAAGTGTAAACATGTAAGAATCATATTAAGAAGCCATTTTGGGACATGCAGGATGCATATACTTCTAGAAGCAATGCACCCATTATTCTTTGGATGGAGACTCAACTATTTGTCTAGTGAAGTTTTTGTCTCACTGACTTCCAGAAGAGAATCTCCATACAGAATGCATGCAGTGTGCAAGGTTCTGCATTTGGAAGTGGCAGGAAACAGTACAGAAAAAGTTTCATTCTTACTCTGTTTTAGGGCTAAGGATCTACAGTAGAGGCCCTCTGCAATTCATTTTCTTCCCTTTGGAAATAGCTGACACTTGTTATCTATTCACTAGGAAATTGTTTTTTGTTGGTTTTTATATCTCAGTGAGTTTCACTGAATATATGTTTCAAATGCAGGAGGCAGAAAACCTCTTATTTTGAAATCTTTTGAAATCTAGAGAACAGCACTGTAACTACAAATCTTCACCTGTTACAGCATATCCTTCTTCTTATAGAAATAGCCTTCATCAGCACATAACTGAAAAGAGCAAGTTAGGTTCATAGAACAGTATGTGGGAAGTGCCTTATACAGTCTTTTCATGTTAAAGATCCTGAGGCTCACATTTCAGATACTGCCGCCTTTAGAATTGATAACACCCTGGGACTTTTCAATGTTAGGGAATTGTGTCACTCGAGTTTCAGGCAGCAAGGTTAAGGAACTCAAGAATAAAACTTCAGATACAAAGAAACAGTGGTAAAGACATACTAACACTTTCTGGTGAATACCCAACTTCCAAATATTTATGCTGTTAAGCAGGAAAAGGTATCAGAAAGAATCTGTGGCATCAGGGCAATCATTCTGAATTTAAAAACTGATGAGAATGTGTTAATATTAAAGAAGTGAAGAAGAATATGGAAGAAACGAAGAATATTAATAATGAAGAAATCCTCTTTATTTTTAGCATGAATGGAATTGCAGAATGGTAAATTAGTCTAGCATCAAGTTGAGTGGTGCAGCGTAGCTGAAGGACAGACTCATGAAGGACACAAGATCAGTCTTAGCTTGAAGTCAAGAATGCTACACCAGTTTGGTTGGTGTTACAAGTCAAACTAGTTCTTAGTGCTGCCACATGAAAATCTGAGCAATAATGCTTTTATGTATATCCCCTGTCAACAAGTGTCCTTGAAAAACCAATGTTGTTTTTTTCAGGCAAATTCTCAAGGCCTCAGAGGAATTTAGGGGTATTTGCATGTAGGCAGTGGGTGGTATTTTAAAGGCCAAGTTGCCAAGAGCCTATTCTTTGTTTTAATACCCCTTGTTCACAATGTGTAAAATTAACTTTCCACTGCAATAAGAGACAGAATTACAGTGAAGCAAGCATACAGATTTTGTTTTCAAAGAACATTGACAGTGATATTTCATGTTTGTTTGCTCTCTAGAGCCTTCTGCAACCTCTCTGGCAGGCACAGTGCATGATAAGCCATACAGATGTGGTTAAGCAATAGAAGTGAGAGCCATGGAAAGACAAGACGGTTTTTAGTGGCCCTGCTGACCAGCTTGGTCACCATCATTAACCATCCACAGACTTGTCAGTGGTCCTTACTCATGCTAGCTGTGGAGCACCGAGAGATTGTCTCATTTTCTGACCCTGTGTCTGAGCAGTACATCTAACCATTAGTGTGTCAGGATGGACCATGAATAGACCTTACAGTGTCTAGGAGTAGGGTTGGTGATGCTCTAGAATGAATATAAAATACAGAGTTAAATGCTGAGACTCTGAGACAGCAATTTGCTAATTAGTAGTATTGCTGAAGTTCTGTTTAATTGCTTCAACATTCAGGGGAGCGAAATGTACCTGAAGTACCAAAGTGTAGTGCAGTAAGTGTGCTCGTTACCATTGTGCTTTGATATATAGATCAAAGACTTGCATCTAGAGACGCAAGCTGCCATTGAAGTCCATACTAAACACCTGCTTGATCATGTGCAACTGATTGTATTATGTATTTCATGTCTTTGAGGAGTGCATTTAAGGACCAAGCTTGCTCAGTATTTATTGGTATGATGATATGAATAATTGCTATAGTATTGAAGTCAGCAACATTAGGACTTAGCAGTGTCAAAGAAAAAGCTGTATTATAAGAACAGAGAATATCTATTGCTTTGCACTTTATCCATCCACAAACTAAAATCAAATCTGTGTAGTAATATTACATACATTATTCTCTTACAAGAAATTGAATTGAGTAGTTTCTTGTATGTATTTACCATATATTTCCCAATGTATTTACCCTGTTTGTGTGGACAGATGCCCTAGGTATCTTCCAAATTAAAGTTAACTAACATAAAATGTATCAATAGTTTGTACACCAGTGTGTTATATCTTCAGCAGCAGTAATTGGGCTAAGTTCAATTACAGGGCTTTTAGAAAATAAAAATGGTATTTCATTTGAGACTTCAGCTAGTATCTTACTCAGGCCCATGTTTTAGGAAAGAAACAGAATTAGGTAATTTGCTTACTCCCCAAGCTTTTCTTTGTTACTTCAGACCCCCATGAAAGCCCTATGGAATATTAAACAGAGAAACTGTTGTTTTGTTCATTTGCTTTTAGTTAAACAAAACTGATCAAAGGTGATGTGTGGAAAATCATGCCTTGCTCTCAGTTATTTTAAATGGCCTGTCCTAGAGTCTGCATGTGTGTCTGTGAGAATAAAGTTACAACTGTTCCTAAATCCGTCAATTAGTCTTGGCAGCCAAAGGACCAGTTAGGTGAAGATTTCTTGTTGATGCCAACTGCTTTATCATCTTCTCTCCTCTCTTCCCTGATCCATACCTCTCCTTCTTTAGCATTTCAAAATGGGGTTTACTCCTGTCTAACTTGCCCATATTCTTAGGCTATTCTTAGGCTATACCCAGGCCACACTTTGTGCCAGACACTCTTGCCATCTTGCCCAGAACGTTCCCTTGCATGGGCTGTGAAGCCCCACCACTGTCTGAGGAAACTTGACCTGTGTCTTAGAAAGTTTTATCATCTATGGTTTATATAACATTTTAGGAATTGTGATTGATATATTCTACTAAAACTGCTTAACTGTTTAAATGTTTAAAGAAATTGAGATGAACATGGATGATTATCATCCTTCTTGGCTTTGGGAAGAAGGCACACCTGTTTGTAAGGGGAGCTCCTGTTTCTGTGATTTCAACCAAAAGAAGGGCTCACCTTGCAAGAAAGACCACAAACTCCTCACTCCTTTTGGAGAACTGCTGCCTAAATACCACCCCTGACCTCAGTCCTTCAGCAGCTGTAGGGCTGAGCCCCTCACTTGACGCCGGGCATGCGCTCCTCATTCAGCCAGAGGAAGTTTCTTTCCAAACTGCATCGACCTCTTTCACTAGGTTTTTACCTTTTTCAGTTGCAAACACTGCTCAGCATTTCCTGCCTGGCCAGAAGTGAGGAAGCCCAGAGCTGTGGCTCATTTGGCGATGCTCCTGACCAGATACAGGCTACTGAGGGCCATGTGTTTTGATTCAGGCCCAACGTCCTGCTAGCATCCATAGGGAGCGCAGGCAGAGGGAGGGCAGAGTGGCTGATAGCCAGGGATGGCACACGTGTTCCTGAGTGCCCTCTGTAATGCTGCAGAGTCATCTGCAGTTTCTGCAACTCATATAAATGGTGCCTTCTGGAGTGAACTGCTTTCCTCTTACAGAAGTAACAGAGAGTTCCTTTTTCATTCAACCTAATGGCTCTGGGACTATCATGTGTGAATACTTACACATCGAGCAAAACGTGGATACCCTCTACCCTGACCCAGGACACGACTCCTAGGCAGCCCTAATAACATGAAGTTGCAAGCAAGTAGTTTGAGTTGCTGGTGGAAATCCTATTATAGAACTGATTTAAGAAAGTGTTGGTAAATGACTCTGAGGTGCTCAGTGGATTGTGACATATACTTACCCAGTGACAGAAGAAATAGAAAGCTGATGAGCTGTGCTTAGGCTGAATCTGCTGAGGTTATGCAATAACAAAAAAGAGATCTCAACCCCTCCAGAAAAGGATTCTGTCAAGTAGCTAAGGCTCCTATTTTATATTCTATTTTTGCATATAATCCTACAAAAACCTCCTACCCTAGCAACAATTGTCACTTATTAGAATCAGCTATGCCTTTATTTCCACCTCTGAATAGCGTATGAAAACTGCAACCAAACAGTGACTTTTAGCATGTACTGTAAGGAAGCGGTGCAGTGTTTACAGCTTGTGCTTTGAAGTCACAAATACCAATCATTTATTTGTTGTTCCTTGCTAGACAAGCTCTTCGTTATGAATGGATCAATCAGCATCTGAAAGCTGCCTCGAGGTGGCCACTTACAGCAGGTCTAATTCCCATTAGGTTACCTGGTTTTGATTCTGAAAGAGCAAAAGCATGGCTTACGCTCCAGATGAAACATGGTGCAGAGCTTTGTTGTAGGTCTTGTCAGCAGACAGGGGTTATTTCTTCTGTCATGCACCGTGTACCTGGGTTGCAAATGCATGACTTGCATATAGGAGAGCCCTTTACCTCCATGTCCCAGAAACCTGGTCCCTCTGGTGAGCAGGTGCGACCAATCTTTGCTCTCAGTATGAGCAGAGAGAAGACTGTGAGGGAAGAAGCATGCATGTGACAACAGAGGAGAGTGATCGGGGAATGCTTTCTCTGATCATAGTCTGTGCCTAAGTCTGGTGTAATATGAGCAGCACAAGCAGTACTGAAAATTTGCAGTTAAAGTATTTTCCTAGTGCTTGAAGAAAGAACGGGTAAAATGCCCAGATGAAGGTGGTGCTACCCAGACAAGGTGTTTTTCTTCTTCTTTTTCATCTGGTCTGGCACTCACCTTTCTGTCTTCATCCAGCATCCTCTCTTCCCCTATGGTTTCATAGTTACTTTCTCACCTTTCCTTCTGCATACCATCAAGTGCTTTAAAAGACTTCTTATCACCTCCCAGTAAAGAGCATATCAATGCCATCTCCTACTGCCGTTCTAGCTACTCCAAGTTCTGTCCCTCTTCTTTGGAGGCCACCAATGCCTGGCCAACATAAAATACATCAATACATCTACCATCTCCTACTCTTCTCTTCTGTCTACTGATTTTTATTTAATGTACAGCCCTAATATTAATAACACATTTATTTTAAGTTTAGCAACCGATTACAAATTTTGCTTTTGTACAAGTATACAGAGGAAAGTTCTTGAGTAGATTTTCTGGCATAAAGTGAATAGAAGTCTAAAGGTTTTCCCCTCACTTCAACTTTTCCCTTATACTTAAAATAACCTCCTGGGACTGAAGTGTAAAAGCAATGCACTTAAATACCCCAAACCATTTCTCTTCTGAGCATTGTTCAGTGGGACAACAGGCCAATGACAGATAATCACACAGTGTTTCTTAAAAATAAAAGCCTTTCCCTTTCTCTCTAATAAATATTCACTGACAGTCCAAAGGTTAAGGAAACTGATACAAAAAGATGGAACCAACCTGCAATGCTGGATAAAAATAATTTTACCATTAGAAGGGAAGAGTATTGCCTTTAAAATTTTTAGCTGTATTCAGAAGGGATTGCATGGTTTCTACAATGCTAGGATTGAGACTTCTGGAGAATAATTAAATTTCACTCATAGACAATAGCTTTTCTATTTAGCATATTTCCCCCATCCATATTACAACCATTTTACCACCAGCAAGTACAACTTCCTGTATTTATACAAAAGATTAATATATCAAGAGACATATTAATGCCAATCATGCATTTCTCAAAGCAGTATAAAATGGATTATTTACTAAAAGTACATGCACTTATGCAGTGTATTTGGTGTGAATATTCTGTATAAATAACTTGTAGAGAGACTGTGTATTGACCTTTAAAAAGCTGACTTTAGTCTTGGCTCCAGCATCCCTGAAGACTGAACTAACAGATATAGAACTAAACCTGAATAAACATCATCATAAGTAGGCATTGTTGTGAGTTACTGTTACCGTCAAAGCTAGACAAAAATTTCAATGTCTGGAAAAGAGTTAAGATAAAGTGCTTTAAAGCTCATGCTCGAAATGAAAGGGGTAAAGTAAAACAATGAAGACCAGTCTTAGGTACCAGCTTCAGTTTAGTTAGAGTCAGTTGTAATTTAAAATTTTGGTTTTAATAAGCAATCTTAAATGATTTGGTAATTTATTTCCATTCCTGGTGGACAGCTGTACGCTGACTGACACTTTACTGGCTGTCCCAGATAAGACCAAGGATTGAGTAAACTCTAGAGGCTGAAATACATTGTTATTAGTGATCCCTCTAGTCAGAATTTAGATAAATTTCAGGGTCAGAAGTAAGACAAATTTCAGTTTTCCCATTTAAAAGTGAGAAGAAATTTTTCCAAATCAGAGTGACTGATCTGATACTGGCTATTGGCCAGGATGTTTGACAAACCCAACTTTCATCAGAAAGCATAAGTGTCAGTAGCCTGAAATATTTCTATGGAAGCAGCATGGATTCAGTGAGTCCTCAACAAATCCAGGACAGGGTCTGGGGATCCAGCTTGCTATGACTATCCTGTAAATTAAACAGACCCAGGATCCTTTTATGGCATTAAGGCAAACTGCTCAGATTATTTACAACCCCATCCTGAAGAGAGTGTAATTGTTCCCTTAACTGCTAGCACGGAGCCTTTCAGGAACAGTACTTGCCTTGTAACAGCTATTGTATTTTCCTGGGAAAAATGTTTGGGAAAGTGCCAGTTAGAGTTAAAAGCATGCCATGAATGACTCTAACTGTTTATCAGTACAAACATTTGGGTTGCCGCAGTGCTCACTGCACTGCTTTATTTACTGGTATGGACACAGTCTGTCTGTGCCTACAAGAAGCATCAAGTTGCTGCTCCAGCTCACAGGTGGATTTTTGGGCAAAGCAGCTTCAAGTTAGGCTCCCATGATGGGTTCAGACAAGCGAGAGGCTTGAGATGTGCTGCCATGCAGCCCAGATCCAGCCAGGTTACGAGCTGACCATGTTTGCAGAGTAGGTGTTTACTTCTAAGTCACTTGTCCTGGGCTCCCTTTACAGCCAGTGGAGATCTTAGGGCATGAGTCATCCAAACCCAAAATACATGAACAAGACCTATTTCTCACCACTGGCTATAAGGAGAGAGTGGGTGACCTACCAGCACTGGAAGTGGGATGCTATGATTGCCACTTCAGGTCCTGTGCTTTCTGAGCATGACTCAGCAACTGAGATCTGGGAGGGCTTTCAGATCATAGGAAGTTTGGGAAGGTTTCCATTTCATGTGGATGTCAGACTTAAACTCACTTTTGAGAAAAATGAAGTTTTATGTGAACTAGAACACCATCTTTTTGGACAGAACCTTATTACATCTTCTTTGTAGAGATAATGACTAATCATAGCACAAGACTCTGGAGGTTAAGTCTTGTTTATTTTTCATCAAACAGTCTTTGAAACAGCCAGTAGTCCAGAAATAAAAATGAAGCAGTGATTTTAATGAGGCTCTGCTGCTTTGCCTTTGTGTCTCTTGCCCTACTGTTCTAATGTTTACATTTTAATGGCTTCATGCCCAATGATGACCTCCTATAAAGGATTTTGGACTGTTTGAATCAATACAGCATCGAACACATGCATTTACCAGTGATTTACATTATAGGTAAATTTAGGCATGTTGCACTGGTTTGTTCAAAGCACCAAAGGAGCTGTACTAGGCCTTTAGAAGCCAGGAATGCTGCTATATTTACCGTTTTAAATCATAACTGCAGAGTTCAGAAGTCAATCTGAGCCTTCTCATACCAATAATTTACAGTAGCATATTGACTCCAAATTCTTTCAAGTTTCATTGCTAGTTCTCAAGGACCCTCACTGATGGCTGCTGATAGTACCTTTTCTTGAATATTGAAGAAGTCAGAGAAAAGGCTTCTGGATTTTTCTTAGGCTCATGCCGCCAGTCCCAGCAAGTACATCTTTGAAAAATGCTTTGTTATAAAGTAGGAAGGCAAGTGAAGCTTGTACAGGGTCAAACAGGGATCACAAAATGAACGTTTGAGGTTGTCTTCTGGTCAGTTAAAATTACGCTTTGAATATTTTTAAAGACTTTGATGTAATGATCACTTCAGTAACTGATTTTATATTGCAGTGGTTTAGGTTAGGAGTTTCTGCAACATATATTTTAATAAAAAGTAGTCTTTAACACATACACAGAATCAAAGCAGTTACTTCTACTGTGTATTACAGAAGTTTGAAATTACAATAATGTAAATTACAACACTTGGAAGAAACTAAAATATTTTATTATAACATAAAAGCTTTCTTAAAAAGAGTTACTGATTCCAAAATTGGGTTAATTTCTAGGAAAGCTCCAGTTCTAATTTTTATTTCCTTATTTTGAAAGTATTGTATATTTATTTTTATCTGCTACCCACAAAAACCCCAAATCCATTCACATTGTGTACAGCAAGGAATCCTTCAGTGACAGTGACCTGTAAAGTTAAGGCCAGTGTTTGGAAATACTTTCTTGTGTAACATGAACAAAACCTTATGTGGAACTCATTGGTACAGGACCCTCTTATGGTCAAGAATTTAAAAGCATTCCCAATGAGATTAGATATTTACTATTAGTAAGAATAGTACTTGCAGTTATATAACTAATGCTACAAAAGGAGTTGTAAAACTGTTTTCACCTCATGCCTGAGAGCTAAACTTTGTCAAAAAAAAAAAGGATAACAAGTGAAGGATAAATTGTTTCACATTGGTATCCCAGGGGATTCTTACATTTTCTGTTCTAACTTCTAGAACAGTTGTAGGTAGGACACCAAAGATGAATTATGCCCCTGTACAGATTCACATTTGCCTCCATATTGAATATTGTATGCACCCTAGTCCCCTCATCTCAGAAAGGACGCGTTAGAACTGGTGCAGATTCAGAGAAGGGCAACAAGCACAACCAAATATGTGGCCTGCCTCTCACATGAGAAATGATTGAGCGATCTACGGCTCCTCAATCTGGAAGAGGTGACTTAAGGATGTAAAATAGATGACTGCAAAATTGTGAATGGCGTGAAGTGGGCAGAGAAAGATTAATTTGTCCAACACAAAACACAGGGAAAAAACCTAGTAGGAGCTGGGTTCAAACCAAGCAAAAGCAGGTGATTCTTCAGTCACCAGATAGCAGCCTTGCGTGAATACTTGCCAAAGATATTGTGAACACAAGAAGCTTGAATGAATGTAAAGAGTGACTGGAAAAGTGCTTAGATAAGAAATCCATTGTGACTTACCTAACAGACACGCTATGTCAAGCTTAGGAAATACCCTGAATGAAAATAGTTTGAACCTATGAGAATATTAGGAAAGAATGTTATATCCTTTCCTTGTTTTTACACCTCCCTAGCTATATCTTTCAGCTAGATGGATTCTTGCTCTGAACCAGAGGAATTCTTATGTTCTTATTCTGGGTCTGATCCCAAAGGCTAATGGATACCTCTCTCTATATGAATTTGTGGCTTCAAAATAACAAATGATATATGCATTGATTTTTACTACAAAAATGTTGACATAAGCAGACTAAAATAAACTCCTTAGTGATGCTTCTGGTTTCTTGTAGTCCCTACTATTTTCCAGCCTGCCACACAGCACATGGGGGTTGCACCCGTTGGTTAGCAGAAGGCCCTGGTTACATTTACTGTGAATCTTATACAGAAAAATCTATTATTCTGTTACAGAGAATTAAAGAAGTCAATCCAAGAGTTGTGCCACCACTTCAAAATGAAATCTGACATTAACTACTTTATATAGCTCCATAAACTACTGGAGACCATATCTTGGACCCCTCGCATCAAATGAGACAACATTGGCTTCAAAACACAGCAGTGTGTCTCTAGCTGTTAAAAGAAACATAAGTCAAATAAGACTGAATTTTTTGGTTTGGCAAAATATCAGATCTCCTATCTGTAGCTGATGAACACTGTTAAATAAAGAAACATCTAATGGACCATGGAAAAAGAAAGAGAGAAAGGGGAAGTCTGTAACTGGTGCATTTGATTCACTTCCAAATACCTGTAGATAATAAACTCATGGAACTTTTTTTAGACTGTTCCAGTGCATATCTCTGAATACTTAGAAATTATCTGAACAGACAGCTTAAGTATCACTAATACCATTAGGGTTTTAATAGTTATTAATTCAGCCATTTTAACTTCCATGTAGTGAGACACAGTTTTACTAACCAATTTTATTCTTAAAATGTTTCAAGAGGTTGCTGGTGCTAGCATATTTGAGTTTTACGTGCGCCTCAGCATTTCTGCAGGTTAATAATGTCCTGAAGGCTACAGGATTTCCTTTTGGTTTCCAAAATTACATATGCATTATTGCAAATGAGTTCTGCCACAAAGGAATTCATAATGAAAACATCAGAGGGAATTAAAGTGCTTCTTATAATACTTGAGCTTGCTCCATTAATCTAAGGGCAAAATGAATTGAGTCATTACGTTCCCAGATGGTATTAGGGACCAAATAGTCAGCCCTGTCCCAGCTTGATATTTTTTTTTTTCCACTGTAAGTATTTTTTGCTGGGGGACTGGGTCAAGTCCAGGGGCAGCAAATCCATAGTGGGTAATTGAAGTCCCTGAGTAATGTTTTAATTCAAGTTTTAATCTTTATGCACAGAGACAGCAGGTCATTGTTAACTAGCAAGAGAAGCAGAAAGATTAAGAATATACACAGTGCATTACCTTGAGAGTAAAGAAATGTAAGTATCTTTTACTGTAGAATCATTTGGCTTTAAAGGGCTGTCTTTTCATATCTATATGAATGACTTCATTGCAAATTCATTGATGTCTGAAAGGTGTCTGAAAACCATCCGGCAGCATAATATTTATAATAACAATGCTATGTTAATTGTGATTGTCAAGGATATGAACAAAGCAGGATCTTTAACTAAGCCAACTGATCCACCTGGAAAAAACAGACAAGATTTCGAATCAGAAATAGGAACAACAAATTTGGAGCTATTATTATTATTAAAGCAGTTAAAAGGTGCAGTTCTGCCACTGCAGTGTATATGTTTTATAGGGAGATTTGAGTGCATTTTTGTTTATTTGTAATGAAGAAACATCTAGATGTTCTGAGTGTATCTTTCTGCAAAAGAAAGTTCTCAATTAGCCTCTTCAAATAACATTTGGTTTTAAGCACACTGCTCTCATACTTAAAACACCTCTTACGTATTCATGATGACTGGGGTGTATTTACACTGGATATTGTAAGCAGACACAATTCTGCTCTTGCTGTCCTCCAAGTGGATGTGAATTCACTTTATCCCTGCTACAAGATGGCAAATCTGTGTAACTATGTTAGATGATGACACTGAACCTGGATATATACCACACTGGAAAACTGGATTTTTTTGTCTGTAGTGGGGTCTCACTGGTGTGGATACACATTATTATCTCAGTCTGGAACTCAGTCTGGAGCTCAATGAGGTTGCATGTGACCACAAGAAACCATAAATATGTCTGCAAATTATTTCCTCGCACGTCAAAAAGACAGTTCTGAGAAGTGTTGGAATTGGGCTCGTCGAAGTCGGCTGAACATGAGCCAGCAGTGTGCCCAGGTGGCCAAGAAGGCCAGTGGCATCCTGGCTTGTATCAGAAATAGTGTGGCCAGCAGAACCAGGGAAGTGATCGTCCCCCTGTACTCAGCACTGGTGTGGCCGCACCTCGAGTGCTGTGTTCAGTTCTGGGCCCCTCGCTACAAGAAGGACAGTGAGGTGCTGGAGCGAGTCCAGAGAAAGGCAACGAAGGTGGTGAAGGGTCTGGAGCACAAGTGTGATGGGGGGCGGCTGAGGGAGCCTGGAGAAGAAGAGACTGAGGGGAGACCTTATCACCCTCTACAACGACCTGAAAGGAGGTTGTAGTGGGTGGGGGGTCGGCCTCTTCTCCCAGGCAACTAGTGAGAGGACAAGAGGACATAGTCTCAAGCTGCACCAGGGGAGACTCAGGCTAGAAATAAGGAGGCATTTCTTCACAGAAAGGGTCATTATGCATTGGAATGGGCTGCCCAAGGAGGTGGTGGAGGCACCAGCCCTGGAGGGGTTTGAGAAAACACTGGAGGTGGGAGAGATTCAAAACTCACCTGGACACGACCCTGCTTTGGCAGGGGGGGTTGGACTAGATGATCTCTCTTCCAACCAAATTGATTCTGTGGTTCTATGATTCTGTGATTCTGTGAGCACTGCGTGGCAAATCTGAATCCGTGCTTGTGTTCAATAACAGGGCTGTGCCTGTGCCTCTGTGCTAGGAGTTGTGTGGTGTTTCAAAATGGGAACCAGTAGAGGATAGGTGAGGTTGTAGCTTCTTTTCCTCCCCTGAAATTTCTAGCTTATTTCTGTAGAAAACACTTTCCTCAAAAATGGCATCGG